>NC_030993.1:226125-470779 GCF_000149955.1 Fusarium oxysporum f. sp. lycopersici 4287
TCCAGAGAGATTCCGATCCATCAACTCATTCTGCCTCCTTTACTATGCTTCTGAGTCTCTAAACGGCCTTCCTAGACAGGGTAGCTCGGGCACGCGAGAAATGAGCTGAAACAAGGATTAGTTGTTGAGCAAATCAAACGTTCTGGTTTTGGTTCGGCTAATACACACCAACAGTAGCGCCCGGACCACCCGGGTTACCCGCCCGCTCTCCCGAGTTTAGCGACGGTCAGCCGATGTTTCAGGGATTGGAACTCGGATAACGTTTTACGGGGAGAGCTATTGTTTCAAGAATCTGCAAGGGAGATTGCACTTGATTAATAGGAAGTGATGTGCTTGCGGATTTTGACTGAAGTGAGATAAGCGGCTTCCAAGCTCCAGCACCTTGAGCCATTGGCCTTATCCTCAGGCTTAGCAGCCGTGCCGCAGTTGCAGCGCAGCTCCCATAGGCAATTAGGCTGATGAGAAGTGAAACACATGATGCGCTGCAGAGAGGCTTTCAGGCCCAGTAAGGCTGAAGTAATTAAATTATATGTATATAGTACATTCTAGAACCCAGAGTTGATAGAACCGGTGTAAAGCATATAGAAGAAGAATCCGAGTGAGTAATCACTCCTGTCTTGGTGTATCCTTTATTATCATTCTTGGCATAGAAATCCTGGATAGAGTATGACATGGAAGAGTAGAAAATGCTTCTGAGGGTTTGGCTTATTATTACCTCCCTAGGAGCTCTTTAGCCCACTTCGGCCGATTCTTTGCTTTCTGTACCATTTCGACAACGCATTGCATATGTGCATGTCCCCTTTCTTCACTCTGTACGCTCTCAAGCCTGAAAGTCTCTTCTTTTGCCTCCTTAAATGTAGGTATTTTGCCCTCCTTCAAGTTGGTGGAGCTGAACCCAACAATGTCAATCGTTGGCAGATTCTCTTGATGAGCGTGCTGGCTCTACCCGGAAATCCAAGGCCAAAGCATGTTCAGGCATGTTCTCCGAGGCGATGGAAGCTGGATTGCTGCCTTGCTTATATTGACCCCAGAGAGCTGGTGCGACCTTTTGTTTGATAACGTTCTGAACTCCCAGCTCAACCGGAACATCCTTTCGACCTTTGGGGTGCAGTATAACAATAAGACGTGAGTCTATGATAGCTTCAGTATCCTGCATTGGGCGTGCGTATAGTGATGCAGAGCCTTGGATCTTACTGCGAGGTGCAGCCCCAATAGTTAGTGACAGGATCGGGACCCTTGCTTGTACTTGGAACTCGAGATGGGTAGCACGGATCTCAATCTCAGATAAGCTTTTATCATCCGTTGCTGGTTTTGCGTCTTTGTGAACGGGCACAACACCTTTGGTGATATTGATTGTGTGATTCGATGATTTAATCGCGTCAGACTCATGAGCTTCAGCTGGCATGTTCTTAACCATCCTCAGAAACTGCTCCCATGACAGAGGCGATGGCTGGGTTGCCTGAGCTCCGAACGCAATGATGGTATCGTACTTCCAAAAGTGTAGATGGACGTGTCCCGCCATTGGAGGCCCATGGAGGTCAAGACGGGCAGAAAACTCTTTGGGACCTAGATGTATGCTGCAGATCAACGCAGGGATGTTCACCTCGGCCCAGAGCGAGATACCAACTTGGAGAGCATAGTTAAAGGGGTGATAGTGCATGAAGAAGTCTGCCCAAGCGCTGAAGACAACACGAACCCAGCCCTTGTCGACGACCAAGTCCATCCTGCCACCACCCATGGCGACCTGTGGCGTGATGGCAAAGTAGGCTTCACCCGAGATATAGATCTGGGAGTCGTATTGCCAGCGTATGCCTACGCGTGAAGAGGTGACAGGATAATGAGATGGTACCGCGTACTGACTGTGGTAGCCACCGACGGTAAAGACAAAGTCGCCTTGATGCGGAGATCCTGCTAGGAAAACCTTGAAGCCAAAAGCTCCCGTGAGCCGACAGGACGGGTCAAGGATGAATGACCTGGGCGTCAGCTCTCCAGCTACTAGGATTGTGCCATGCGTAGGGTCGATTTCCGAAGCAATAACAATATCCAGGACAAGAAAAGCTTTGTCCAAAGACTTGCCCTTGGGAAAGACTGCTGTGGCTTGTCCAATGACGGCAAATTTGGGCTCATCGGCCATGGTAAGAGCCACAAGAATCTGTGAATCTATCGTCTGAAAGGCCTTGAAACCGACACCGGCAGCCAACCACATACTGCCAGGCTCAGTGGTGACCCAGCCGCCTTTATCCCGGCTGCTGAGTGTCTCCAGGTGCGACGTCAATGATCCTGTTGGTTCTGAAATATTGCTGTTCATCGCGATGAATGGGAATTCAGCTACTTGCGATACAGATGGCAGCCTCAGTGTCGAGTTGTAGCCGAAACCACCGGTGAAGCTGTTAACCTCGACACTACCTATGGTAAATAGGGTCCCACGAAGCGCGCCAAAGGCAAAGACAGACTTGAGGTGACTCAACTTGTTTTCCGTATACATACCAGCCGCAGTGACTGACCACTTGGCGACCGAGACGGCCATGGCACCCATGAAACCTGTTTCGGGGTCTGTGTCTTTGCCGAAGGGAACAAGCAACCCCGACAGTCGAGTATCAGGCTTTTCGAATTCAAGAGCCATGCCTCCAATCAGAGCCTTGAACGTCAGGGCTCTGAGGCTGTCTAGAGTTTTGATAGCCTCCAAGTCGGCAGTGAGAGTGAGACCTATGAGTTTAACACTGATTGGTCCGAAAGTGAGGGTTGCATCGAGAGAAAATACGAGGGTGCTAAATGAATCGCCAGAAATCGATAGACCGATGCTGTTGATAGATAGAGGACCGAACTTTCTTGATATTGGTGCTATTGTCTTTTCTGAAGACTGTGTTTCGTCGGCCATCCCTGTGTCACTCTCGCCCTGTTTCAGACCTCTTTGAACCAGACTCTTTCTGTTTCTTTTGACGACATGGTCGATTATCAACTTTCGCTTTCCAGCGCTTTGCATAGTGACTTGAAAGTGAATGCCACGAGGTATGCCAATCGCTCCATCTTTGCTCAGCAATGGCTCAGACTCAAAGATAATGTCATTGAGAATGCCAACCTCCGAGTCATTCAGATCCCGGTTCGTCCACACAACACCAAGCTGGTCAAAGGGCTGTTCTATCGTACCCACAACAGGGAACTCTGGGATACGACGGATGGTAGGCATAACGACACGGAGTAGCTGAGCCGGTCCAGTATCCTCTGCTGCGCCTAACACGCGTTTGTCGCTGGCTCTTGCGAGAGCACTCAAATTCGCAGATGCCACGGAACGAAGCTGTACAAGCGTAATAGCAAAGCTGTCAACTGATATGGTTAGAGAAAAGATGACGTGGGCGTTGTTCGTTTTGTCTGAAATCTTCTTGCATTCGAGTCTGACTTTGAGCTTATTGAGAGGGAGCGCCAAGTTGCGGAGAAAGCCAGGCAGCTCGGTCTCGTCGATAATATCTTTGAGCAGGTTCACTACTCGTAAAGTGCCCGATTTGGAACCCAAACCCAAACATCCGCTGAAAAACCAACCCTGCGACTTTGGTTGGTGTTGGTATACGAAATCGAGTTCTGCAGCAGGGCCGGACTCATCTGCGCCAAGATGCATGCTGCCATCGATCTTGAGTGACGTGCCGCCGTCGTATTGATGCTCGATACCAGCACGGGCCACGTATATTCCGCCCATCAGGTCCAGAATCGCATGATTGGAGCCATCTTGAGCAAACAGGTTACAAAGATGGGCCACTCTCAACTGCTCGATAGTTGCGGATGCCAGCCACTCATGCCGCCGGTCATTCTTCCGGTAAGATACTTGCACGATGATGGGTACTTGAGGTGGCTCTGGAAAGCTAAAGCTTGGCTCGGCTGGGAGTGACAGTGTCAAACAGGCTTCTAGCCCAATGGTAATGTCAGTTGACCCTCCTTGACCCTTTAGTGGGAAGATGATGCCCAGATCCAAAGTCACTCGTTCCAAGCCCAAAGCTGGCGCCAGGGCCCGGTCTTCTGAGCCAAAGAGCTCAGCAACGTTGGGATCAGACTCGAGAATGGTATGAAATGTGGCGCTTGTTCTGCCATGACTGTAGCCCAGGGCCAACTGAACATCTGTGACCACATTTGGAAGACCAGGCGGTATATGCGCGTCGTTTGGCAAGCGAAGCAAACTCTTGAGTGGAATTTTGTAGATAGGATTAGGTGTAAATGGGGATGTCAGAGTAGTTGTCTCGTAGAAAGGGTGCAATGCCAGTGGACAAGAAGGGTTACCCCATAAAGGTATTGGCCAGGTCTGTGCTGACAATTCAAAAGACCCTTTGTTCAAACGTATAGTCGCAAGGAAAGGGACAGGCGAGGTGCTGCCGAAAGATGCGTCAACCTCGACTGATATCTCGAAAGATGAAAGATTCCTGTTTTTGTCAAAGGCGACAGCGATCCGATGAACAGAAACACATTCACCGCCCAGGGCTTGCGACAAATATTCCCTGAACGAAGGGCTTTGTGATTCATGCAGAGACTGGCCAGACGAACCGCCTAGAAGTTGTAGAGCACGGCTTGTTAACTTTTCAAGGAGACCGGTGCTACTGACAAGCTTGAAAATTAGTTGGAAACCACTCTCCGAGAACTCAATAGAAGCTTTGCCCTCAAAAGGAGGCAGATCATCTTCAGTGCTGCCCTCCCACTCAAGATCAAGTTGCAATCCTAGCTTAGATGACGACTCGCATTTACTGGGACCCAGGTCTCCGACGACGCAAGTTCCGACAACGTTGGCCTCCAAGATCTTGATAGGTCCAAGCTTCTCTCTTATGAGGTATTTCAACTCACCAGTGGCATTGATGTTGTTGGGCCTCATCGCAATCCGCATGATGGTACGGGAGTTGAACTGTGGGATGAACCATATGCCGGAACGCGATTGCTCGTATGTTGATAGTTCGAGAGAGCCCAGCAGTTTGGAAACCAGTACGTTGGTAGATAAGGGGAAATTTATGAGACCGGCTAATTGCGCTATGGTGAGTGAAGAAGAACCATCTAACGCAAAAAGAACGCCCTGCACGTTGAGTTGGAACCCAAAAGGAGTCTGCCACGGTCCAGCCCCAGTCCCGAATTGTAGAGTGCGCACTGCTTCGTCCGTGGAAAATGACAGAGATGAATCTTGCAGATGACCCTGTGCCTCATCTTTGCTCAACTTGAGTCTAATGTTGGCCCCTGTCAGCGATGGCCTCCCCTCATTTCGTTTTCCAATCAGTCCGAGGTGTACAATGCAAGAAAAGCAGTGCTCAAACCATCTGGCACATGGAGAGTCCACCTTTGACAACACCTTGTCAAAGCTTGACTCGGCATTGGGCCCTTCGTCTACTAGACCCCTCATGAGGAGGGATTTGATCCAGTCCTCAACGGAGTTGAACCCGGGTGGAGTAATGTTTGAAGCCATAAACCCTGGCTGAATATTGACGGTCGCGGGGAGGCCATATGTATCGACGGTGCCTCTTTCGAAAGCCCAATTCGCTGCGGAGGCCACAGCCTCTTGATCTGGAAACATGTATGCCCAGGCAAGGTCGTCATCGTTATCCCAAATCTGGGCTGCTTCTCTGATATGGTGAAGAACAGCCGGGTCCATGATATGCTCCGGATCATATGCAACATTAGGGCGATCCCCCATGGCAATTGTTCTGACCCATTGTAGACCCCGAGTACAGTTCATCCCAGGCTGAATGGCATGGCCATGACGCTGCCGTATTATCTGCTGGATCTGATGGACTGCCCGCATACGATACTCAACTTCCGTATTTCGTGGATGCGGGGGGCTAGGAGTATTGACCATTGGGTGATGTGGATGAGCATTAACAATGTTATCAAAATTGGCCTCAGTGTCGTTTAAGAGATAGTTGAGCAATGCGAAAGCTTTAGCATCTCTCAATGCATCTCCATAGCAGTTCGCTAGATACCCTGGAAAGAAGTTACCGTCAAGACCAATAAGCCGGGCTTGAATGGCCAGGGCCGATTGGCCCCAGCTCATGACAGTTGCCGGATTGCAGTCGACAAGCTTGAGCCTAGTCGGGTGCCATCGTAACCAGTAAGGGTATCTTGTGCAGAGGATCGAAGGTCGCGACATGTTCCGGTACTCACGGTGATCCGCCAGCGCAAGGAAGCAATAGGCCACCGCGAAGCCTATGGTTGTTAGCTCTTGGTCCATGCCTGCTTATTCGTTGGAGCGAGTTGCTTGCTTACTTGGGTGGCCATACTGCCGTCCGGCGGAGATGACGAGATATTGTAGATTGTGCAGAAAAGACTCTTCAGTGGTAGAAAAGTGCGAGCCGTGGTGGCCGGCCTTGACGACGTCGAGATGAATGGATCGTCCCCCTTCCGCACCCAACCAGCCCATCATTGCCTCTTCGAGGCCTTCTTCGGCATCCCCGCCAGTGTAAAGTGAGACACGCATCTGCCAGTTGTCATCGGCTTCAAAGGGTATAGGCCATATTACCAGCGCCATGATAGATGAAGCGTTTTTGTCATTCCGGTTTCTGTTGGTCCACGAGGGGTCGGGCACTGCCCACCCGTCTCTAAAGGTCATCCCGTCTACTCCATAGATGAGAAATATCGGTCTTTTGCGATTATTAAGCTCTGGTGCGTGTTCATAGACCTCGCCCAGAGACTCTTCCAAATCGGGAGGTGGCTGTACAGTATTTAGCCGCCCATTTTCCTCAAGGTGCTGACACCCAGTGAACAGATTGTAGCCAATAGCATATGTACCGATAATGACACGGCAGATTGGATCCCAGGCCACTCTTGCGCTCCGAAAGAACAGGAGGTAGTTTCTTCCTCCATCTGCCAACTCAATTTTGATGTTGGGAAAGTTGTGACTTAGTGATTTGGCAGCTTTCGAGGGGCAGTAGAGCGTCGTTTCGTTCCAATCAACATATGACATGGCCACATTGTTCGCCCTATGATTTTCCCAGTCCTGATACAACATTTGCATGACACCGCCGTAGTGGTCATTATCCCAGTGTGTTACCACAATCGATCTGAACCCGAATAGGTTGTTAATTTCATTGCGTATTTTTGCTATGGCTGTACTGACAGCGACATGAGCTTGAGGCGTGCCACCGTCAATTAAGACTGCGGCTGTGACATGGTTCGAATGTCTGGACTTGAGAATATGAACGGCGGAATCCCCCTGTCCGACATTGATGAAGTATGATACAACGGCATAATTCTCGTACTCGTTCATGTTAAGATAACAGGCAATGCTCGATGCTAGCCCCGTAGCCTGAGATGCAATGAGGAGATAGATTTGGTAAAGGAATTGAGAGTTAATCGTGATCCAGCTGTCTTTAGCATCCGGCGTATTACTGCGGGTGTATAACCGGAAGATAACGGACATTGCTACCTAAAGAGGACGAATCGGCATGAAACTATTGAAAACGGGCATGAGAATTGGCTTCGCTGTCACAATGGCACTACGGGAAAAAGGTCTAAATCAGGCGGCCTACAGGGCTTTGATAAGCCGCTATACGCGAAAAAGAACGAGCGGCATGCAGGCTCCGGAAAATATAAGAGGGTCTGGGAGTCAGTCTGTACTGTGTGGGGATCCAGGCTAGCGATTGTGGCATGGGTCAGATAGGTTAGGTTACTGGCGATTAGAGGTCACTACCCTAGACCTTCTCGGAATACTAGATGTCCTTTTTCACCTCAGATATTGACTTGTTTGTACCAGAGGTTAACACGATGTGTGTATGCTACTACATAAACTCGCCAACGGTTGTTCCATTGTTCTACGAACTAGAGTTGCCTACTATCTAAGTTTCGAACCTCTTAAATCAGACCTTACAACGACATAACCTTCAATCATTTCAGTCTTGTTTGCCGCCTCAACATTGAGTGTTTTGTCCAATGGCATAATAGCAACTTCAGACCACTTTGTCTCCATCTCGTCATGTACTTGCCCATCTTGTTTTGTTGGCTGCAGCCACCGCCATGTGTTGGACCCCTCCCCACCACCTAGGGGCATCTGCACACTTGGCGCCGCATCCTTCTCGTCCGCCTTTGTATCTGTATTGTCCTTGTCTGCCGGCAGCGGTATAGCTGGTACCAAAATGGGACCGATAGCGAAGAAAGCGCGCATTGTACGCAAAGCATTGTCAACAGGCCAGCGTGGTAGCGATAGAGGGGTCACTGGGAAGAGTGATCCAGAGTAAATATGGATTGGCGTCTTGGGGTCGACAATAGTGCTGACAATGACTAGCTTCTTGCGGTGCTCCTCATCGAGGCTGCCTCCAAGCGTACTTGGCAAGAAATAGGGATTCAAAAGTAACGGTTGTGGATGCTCACTCTCGTCCCGGCGATCGTTCATAAGACCGCTGCTTGACATTGTCAAGCGCCTCCCATCACGAGTAAACGAGGAAGCAATCTTGCCAATGTCACCTGATGAGGAAAAGGTGCCAACCAACCCGTCAAATGCAGCTTGGTGATTCCCTAGCGCAACAGGGAAGCTATAATCACTTAGATTGCGCTCGGGATTTACACAGGACAACAGAGAAGCATCCTTCAGCGGCGGCGCGCTGAGTTCCAGAGATACACCAACATCTGCAATGCAGAAAGGGCGTCCAAGAGCAGCTGGTAGAGCCTGGTCAAAATCGGCGCCTGTAGCTGACATGTTGTCACTTGCACCGGCGAGCATATCGAAGAGAGACCAACACGTCTCAGGATCCCGGAGCGCAGCCACCAAGATTGGTAGTCTTCCAGTCGGAGGTGGCCGGATAATAGCCTTGTTAGGTCCCTCAGATGGTGTCACTGTACCTTTACGGAGCAGCATCTCGATGACAAACTCTCCTTCCGGATCGTAGACTTGGAGGCTGTGATTGTGGAAGTTTGGGAGTACCCACGCCCAGATTGGGTTATCCCACTCGGTAGCAACCTGTCTGATAATAGTCTTTGAGCTTTGTATATTCTCATTGGTAAGAGGTTTGAGGAAGTGAGTGTTGAGTCGCGCTGGCTGATTTATTCGCGGTGGAATTTGGAAGAATTGGCATGATCCGGCAGATCTCTCAGCCTGAACAACGGTGTTGGGCCAGTAGAGAGACGGATTCTCATTCTTCAGCACGGGAAGGACGTCGCAAGATAGACTGGGTGAGATGATCGGATACATTGCACCGTCACCTTCGGGCCCTAGACCAATGCCGGACACAACCTGGCCGAACTTATCAACAATTGCAAATTTGGTAAAGCGAGCTTGACCGTGGGTTACAGGCTTGAAGGGGCTGAATTGGCTCGTGTACTCTGGAGCCAGCGGTGTCGAGAGGCCATACGGTGCCAAGTCTGCTGGGCCATTTTCCTCCAGCTCCTGCAGAAAGTCCGCCTCAATGCCGAGAACGGATTTGACTATGCTATCATCTGCCTTTGGGCGCGGGTGGTGACCCCGTCGTAAGGTTACAAGATGATCGGAAAGACCAGAAAGGCTGGCAGAGAAGTATTCTAGCCCTCCGACTGCTTTGAGCATCTCGTCTCGTCGTCTTTCATCTCCAGAGCCGCTCACCGGTGTCTGAGAGAATAACTGCTCAAGTCTTGCTTGGAGCGACTTGCCAGGTTCTGGAAGAAACTCTGTGCGTCCTGTTATGACACGCATATCATTTCCCACAGCGCTGTCTGCCGCCAGTGAGACTCCGCCATCAGTCGGAATGACGTATCGCCACCGTCCGGTATCTTGGTTGCTTTCTAGTCGCCAACGCTCGAAGGGTAAGTGGTAGTATTCTAGTTGCCATTCAACGAACAAAGGAAACCAGCCTTGTGTATCGTTCATGTCCTCGAAATCTACGTAAGGATTCTGTGCACCTCTTGGTGAGGGGCCATCGAGCTCTTGTAGAAGTGCTGTCACAGGTGCCGATAGGTTGCCGAGCTTATACTCAAGCCAGTCCTCGGGGGAGACGGTGGAGTGAGTGGCCTCTGGACATATCTCAGCGGCTAATCGTACAGGCAGCACATCATTGAAGTTATTTGGCCAGCCGGATTTGGCGCCTGCGACGAGTACATTTGGATCTTGGTGCTGGCCGAAAGGATTCGTGGGAACTCCTTCAAGTTTCTTGCTTCTAGGAAGAAGCGCCTCGAGCTCGCTCTTCGAACTGTTGACTTTGTCATAGTTTGTAATATAGCAACCGCTCAACTCTTTTAGGCGTTTCGCAATGTCACGAGATTCCTGTTGAATCTTGTTTCTCAATGGTTGCTGCTTGTCTGACGGAACATTGCAAAGACTTGCTGCATTCCACCAGCAGTTGAAGAGACATTGCATAAGCTGCTTGCGTTCTCGAATGCAAGTGTCAAGGACAAGCTGTCCTTGGTTGAGGATGTTTAATCTAGGGACGAGATTTGCCACGACTTTGCTCATTTCATTTTCCTGAGAAACATCTTTCGCATCGTCCTTTGGAAAGACCCAGACTATGTCCTGGGGCCTGGCTAAAAATGACTGCGACGCGGCATCTTCAGCAGCCTTCCTCAAGGAGTCAGGATCATCTTTGTCGGCAAAGATGCGCATGGCAAGTTGAGACAAACCAGAGTGTGTAGTGGCCTGTACTGAGCTACTGCGACCTACTGCGAGATGGAGATACGCTTCGAGGGCATCCAGCATGTGTGTGCCTATAGCGATAGGCTGCTCTGTAGAGATAGCTCGTTGTAGTGAAGCGGCAGGCCAGCGAAGACCTTGTGACTCGGCTCGGTTCCATCTAACATTCCGTAAGATGCCCTGGGTGAGAGTGCGTCCACCAACAGTCGCCGGTGAGCGTGCAAAGTCAGAGCCTACGGACGAATCTTGGTCGACCTTGAGATGAAGCGCGTCCAGGAGAGTCTTGTTAGTGATGGAGATAGGTTCGTTGGCATTGTCGTATCCAATAACTCTATCAGCGTCGATAAAGGTGAATGGGTCGGACTCCTTAGGCCAAGAATGAAAACCAATGACGGAATAGTCGACCAGTTCCTCGTCGATTCCATCAAGGTTGTCAAAATATGTGAAAACCCCCATATTGTGAGGCGCATAATCAGCAAAATACTCATGCCCCAGCTCAAAGGCATTGAACGGTCCACGAAACTCTTCCCGGGCCACCTCCTCAGGTTCAGCTGTGAGCGGCCTGGATCGTCCCATTCGCAACAGGAGCTGTCCTTCAACCGTCCTAGAAGTCTTAAAAGGGTCCATGGCAGGGCAGGTTGTCGATTCAAAGTCTTCGGCCATATCTGTATCGCTAATATTTATTGTACGGATGCAATTACTCTCAACCAGAATATGTTTGGTCAGACTTGGGCTACCGCGGACCTTGCGGGTGACTATCCAGCGATCTGGGGCAGGACGGAACTGCACAGACTGATCATGGGTTGACTGAGCTTGCGGATCAACATGACACTTAAAGCCTGCAAGAACCCTGCGAGAATCCCACTGCTGCATACCATTACCTTGAACTTCTGATGTTCCAATCAAGGCGCTCTCTGTTGCCGTGATAGACGTGCGGTAGAGTCGCGGGAGACACCAAGACAGGTAGATACCGCAGCGCTCAGGACGCATCTCCCCTGTGATGGGGCTGATGAAGCGCGAGCTATACCTGGCTTGCATACGCCAGTATGATAGGTCCAAGTGGTCCATTAGATCGTGAACCGGTGCTCCAGCTTTGGGATGCCGAAGTAGAGTTGCGTAGTCAGGTTCGATAAGAGGAGCGAATTGAGCTGATGTCTGAGGGAAGTCTTGAGCAACAACCAAGGCTTGTACAGCCATTGGCACAACAACTGTGAACTCGTTTCGAGCCGAAGGGACGTGTTGAGAAGTCATGATGATAACAAAAGAGATGAATCTTAACACGAAATATCTCCAACAGGATTAAGAACAGGACTTGGTGACATCGTTACAGCTTCAGTAGCTAGCTGATTACCTATGTCAACAACAAGAACAAGATGAGTGGGACAGTGCGCATAACCAATTCTCTCCCAGTACAACGATGAGCTTTTCAACGAACTAGTGATGTCCTGCAGGCAATAGTTCCATGTCAGCAGCGCCACTACCGGGCCTAGAAAGTCTAGCCCCGCTCGGGAGGACGGACATGAGCGGAACTAAACCGACAGTCAATTGCAGCCTTTTCTGCAAAGATGGTTGGCGTGCGTATCTTGATACTCACTCTCCTCCAACTCGACAACATTGTTCTCAGCCAAAACCTGCTAGAGACAAGATGCAGTCTCACTCTCGTAGCCATCTTTATCCAACTTTCAATCACCTGGCAGCAGGTGGCAAGCTCTCGGTATCCCTTGACCAAGATGCCCCTGCTTCTGCAGAACAGCTTCGTCTTTGGTCTTACCAGAAACCCACTTTGACGGCCGGAAGTTATATACTCTCGGTCTCGCAAGAAATCACTCTGCCTAGCGGAGAGTCTACCACTCTCACGACTCCGGAGAAAGGCGTGCGGGTATCCAAGCCTAAATTCCGTCTAGCAGATCCAGCAGATCTGAATCGCGTTCATCCAGCACCTGGGCATAGCGCCTATTCGCGGACACTGGCCAATGTTGTTTTTAGTCATGCCACAACGCCTTGGGAGAAGGAAATTTCGATTGATAAAGCCTCTAGCTTCAACAAACTATCATCAATGGCCGTTCTGACCTTTGCTGAGGATGAGCTTGTCACAGACCCCAAGATATGGAGAGACCTTGGATTCACTACGAGCTCTGAGAAGTCTAGCGAGTTTGGCTCTATAGAAACCAAGGTTTCAAGACTCGTTCACCCCGAGTGTACTATTAAGTCAGCCCTGAACTCGGAAGGGGCAAATTCGGATTTCAATTCCGATGACGACTTATCACTTCTACTTCTTGACTCTAAACTATTCAAGAGTATATTCATGGGGGAAGACAAAACAGCGTGGGATGGTACCGCCGACTTATCCAGCTTTTCGTTCATGGCCTCCACGCAGGAGAACACTAGCGGATTCACGGCGGCCTTGTTTGCAGATGACAATAGTGATGCTCATAAGCCACAGTTCTCTGTTATTGTCAGTCCTCGTACTGGACCACCAGGCATAACTTCACCGAAGCGAGTCGTCTCACACCTCATCTCGATGGAAGACCTTGACAAGATCAAGCTACCAACCAGCGATGCCACCAACCAGTATGTGGGAGTAGTATCTCTTCATGCATGGGAATGGACCAGCGTCCCAGAGAGCGCTGAGAACTTTGCAAAAATAATGATCAAGCTTGGCGAAAACGTCGCACCCCTTCAGGCTTCCCAGGCTACCGATAGGTTAGCTGGAGGCCCACCTGAGGCGATTAAGTGGTCAAAGGCAGTGGCTGGGAGAGGCTACGTTTTGAAGCCGCACACGGATATTACTGGAATCAAGGCAAGCAGGAAGATAAGAGGTCCATTGATCCCCGTCAGGCCTGACGAGAATCCTCCCAAGGCTTTCTCACTTTACGGTGAGGGCCTCACCGTCATTGATAAGACGACGGGTATCCCAGATGCTTCTTACAGTTCAGCCTGGACGCTTGGGCGATCTATAATGATGGCAGATCGAACACTGAGTGCAAGCTTGCTTCGACTGAGGGGTAAGATCCATTCTGAGGCGGTAAGGCGTGCCAAGGCGAAGGCCTTAAACCAAGGGGGCTACTCTGTTCTGAGCAGCAGCGAGTCCTATCTGGAAACCCTAGAGGATACGGTAAATGATCTTCAAAGGGTACAAGACATCAGCGGTATCAGCAAGGGAAACCCTGCACGCCGTTGGACACGTACTGTATCGGATACCGCGAATCTTCCCGTCATGCGTCTTTCCAGAGACACGTCGTATACTCACAAAGACTACGATGACGAGGTTCAACAGGTAGCTCTTCACATGTTTGGCTACGAATCAAATAGACCAGACGGAACCCCTATACCAGCACGGGATGTTGATGCAGATGCAGCCGCTATCCGTGCTTGGGTTATTGATCGCTTCCACCTGGCCGGTATTCCGCTACATAATCTCGTTCTAGACCTCGAAATGCTTCCCGGTGAGACAATCCGCACGTTCTGCATAGACAATCACTGGATCGACTGCTTTGTGGATGGCGGACTAAGCCTCGCGAACCACTTTGCGCGCGACGACGATGCCATTCGACGGGCTGTCAAACAATGCATCAACAAATATCTCGATATGCCTCTCAGTGGTGGAACTGTACCACAACTACCTCGCTGGGGTTTCTTCATTCGAAGTATTGCCGTCAGTGCATTTCCAGACCTCAAGATTGAAGCTCCTCTCCCTCCTGGCGCTCCAGGAGACGCTTTGGAGGTCGTCTATATGCAAGTCCTGGCTGACGATATTCTTGTCTGCCTTCTCGACCGCCTTCCGGGCGAGCAAGAGCTCGACTATATTCGCATCAGCCAACCCCACCACCAGCAAGACTTCTCTCTAGGGACGAACCTGTCTGTTGATGAAATCACACTGTTTCATCGTCCAATACCCAAACAGACCGGACAGAACGTCGGTGACCCTATTAGCCAAACTTTCGAAAATGACAAGTCACGCCATGTTTACGACTTTGACACACAAATGCTCCGACCCAGCTTTTATATGGATCAGTATAATGAGGCTTTCAGCGGAAATGATGAGATTTTCACAGATAAGAGAAATCCTTCGTCGTTGCTTGCTACTCAGCTCAGGGCTACCAATCTACGCCTGCAGCTGAAGGTTACGAACGATCTTCGGGGAGACGAGCCTCCTTCCGTTTCAGAGCGATGGACCAAGGCGGCGTTCAAGCTCTCAGCTGGTTCGAGACCAGAATCAGGGTCGGAGCCTGAGACAACTGAGAAACAGGCCGCTGACAGTAGAGCGCCTCCAAGTAACGATATGGTCTTGCCAACTGGACCACGGCTACCGATCGGTGCCTCTATTTCTCCTTATGCAATGGAGCCCAGGAGCGGAAAGGAGCATACATCTCAAGACACCCAGCCCGACCCTAGCACTATGATTCCTTATCGAGAAGTTCTACAGCACGTCAGCTGCTGCCTGTGTTACGACCCAGGAAATGCTACCAACTTGATCTACGCGACAGAGATGCCGACCGATCTCATATTTAATCTGAGTGCCAGAGAAGAAAGCGGTTATCCGGCCGAACTCGAACTTAGGATCCCTGTTGCTCTCAGCTCCGACACTTATCCGGATCCGGTGAATGACGGCTCCAGGGCTGTCATGGTTATTCCTGGAACCGCTAGCCAGGCTGATATTCCTAAGCTTGAGGATATCAATTCAAGTCGGTGGTGGTCTTACGAGTGTAGGCTAGACACGTCTAGTCTCTACTCCATTTCCCCCAATGCACTACCCAAAGAGGGTGACCTCGTGGGCTTGGAAGAAGAGAAGCAAGTCATGTTCATCATCAAAATTACTCCACGATTTAGCAGACTGCTCCCGGTGAACATGGCAGCTTTCAAGACATCGTTCATCCTTCGAGGCGTGAGGCTACTTCTCCCTCAGTCTGACCCACCTAAAGCACTATCAAGACATGTCCGGTTCGATGCAACATGGCGGTATAGTAGCCTGGACGGGGAAACAAGTGTAAGCACCACGCGGCTGACGATTCAACCTGCAGTCGTCGCCACTCTCAAAGAGGAGTCAGTCCAGTACACCCTGCAGAAGCAAGATCTCTCCTTTGCCTTTGTGCTTTCCCAAATGCCCCCGAGTAATGCCAGAATTCGTCTTTTTGTCACACAGCAACAAGGCAATGAGCCCTTTGATGAGCCTTTCGATCTATGGGCCAGTCCGCAGTCTATGCCAAATGGGCAAGGATTTCTGTACACTGGCAGCAAGAACATCCCACTGGACCTGTTCAAAGACTTCCTACCTCTTGAGATGAGACTCAGGATAGTTGAAGAGGACGGTGGGCATGCTCTCGGGCCAGACACAGCCCCCTTTGTCTTTCCGAGGTTGCCCAACATTGATAGACTCAAGGGATCCTCTTCCTTCTACTGGGGCACTCAACACCTATCAATCATCTGGCCGCCTCTTAGGGGACTTGAAGTTTCCCTGAAACGGAATTTTTCTCTCAAGATCCGAAAGCCTCAGCTGCCAGACCGTGAGCCCATTGATGTCAGTGTGGAGGACGGCAACGAGATTGTCCGTTTCATGCTGTCTGATCTTGAATCTCGTATCAACGGCAGCAAGGAATTTGGTCTTCTCATCGATGGAAGTGTTGTGGTGGAACACCCCAGGATTCGCGGTACTCTGGTAAACTGGTCCTTTGTACTCAGCGGGAGGCCGGAGATAGAAGCAAACGCCAGTCCCTTCTTCGACAAACCAGTTGACTTTGACCCGACTGCCCCGATGTCCAACAGCCAGTTGGCTAGCATCAGGTCCAGCCACGGAAGTTTCGTTCAAACCGACTTATTTTACTGGAGGAGTAGCGGGCGGTCGCTTGGAGCCCTCACATGTCGGTCGCCATATGCCGTAAAGCGATATCCTGGCCCTGAAATAGACGACTCCCAACCTCAGCTCATGGGCGCCGGCGCTCTGACTGTACTTCTGATTAACGACGATATGAATTCAAGCAAGACTATGTTTAAAATCGTGTGGGTTGGCAACGATGGAAGCGTCAATGTCTGGTCGCGACACTGCGCAGTGGAACAAGAGAAATGGCATAGTGACATCCTAGCACCGCCAGGCACTGCATCAACACTTGGAGGCGGCTCAATAGTTTCTTGTGGAGAGAGGCCTGTTTATCGCCAGCAGTCCTTCCCTGATCCCGTAGTTTGGTGGTTAGGCCCTCGAGGAGAGGTCTTTGGGCGGAGACTACTGGCTGGCTCAGAGAGATGGATCGACGTGGAGCCTCAGGCCTCATTACCAGCTGGAAGCATCGACGTCACATCACCAAATCTGAAGCGACCGGCTCAGATGGCAACTACATGGGCTTATGACTCGCAATATGGCAAAGCAGTATACCTCTTCTGGATTCGTGCGAATGGGGACCTCATGGTGACCTGTTCTGACAAATCTGGCAAGTCTCGGTCAAAGCTCAGCGGAACAGCCATTGCATATCGTGATGTCGACGCAGCTCCCGGCACGTCTTTGACCGTTTCTATCGGACACAGCCGGACCATCCCCTCTTCCAACAACAACGTTTATGTACTCTGGATTTCTACTGATGGAGCTCTTTGTTTCGGATCTCGTATCGATCTTGTCGAGACTACAAACTCACCCGAAGGCTGGGATACCATTATTAGGATTTCGTCTCCAGGCACTGCGAATCCGCTCTCTGATATATGCTATATAGGCAACGTCAGACTGAAAACAGCTTCAGTAGTGTGGGCAGATCCTGATGGTAAGCTTCAAATTGCCTGGGCTGAGTCATTAGCCCTTCGACCGAGTTGGAGCCGTAAGGAATCTATCTACTCTTTACAGAACGAGTGGGCGGCTTGGGGATGGCAGGAGCTTAATAAATGGATTCCTATCGGTGAGAAGCCGATAATTGGGAGAGTTGAGCCGGATGATTATATTACCCCTCACTTTGTTTACTTTCACATTGGGGGAGGAAAATGGTACAACTACGAGGTTAATTTTGAACCGGTATTGGCATTTCGCAATTACGACTAGGCATCAAACGGCTTTAGAATTAATTAATAGCGTTCTTCTATTTTACAGTCATATTGACTTTACTGCTTGCTGTTTATTAACTGTTTCAGATAAGTTCTGTCCTAATGTTAATATTATTGAAGTAGGTATAAATCTAGAATCCGGAGTTGATAGAGCCGGTGCAAAGCATGTGTGAGAAGAACCCTAGTGAGTAATTTACTCCCGTCTTGGTGCATCCTTCATCGTCATTCTTGGTACAGAAACCTAAGATCTCGCTATTCTGTGAGAACTCCCATCCCTCGCCATTCCAGTTAAAGCCGTATTGATCCTCCGTCTTCAGCCCTCGGATTTCAAAGAAACCTTCAATAAGGCATCTCTCGGAAACACACTGTGAGAATATTAGCATGATGAAATTTGAAGTATCTTGGGGTTTGAATGTACCTCGAATTGCTGGACGTTGTCGAGGCAGCCGCCTGGGTATGATACAGCGACTGCATCAGTGTTATAGATGTCACCTCCAGTATCAGGAACGATTTCTCCAATTCCCACTAAGTCGAGGTTAGAATCAACAGTGGCAGCAAAAGAGGAGATGCGTGCATACTTTGAGATGCAGAAGTGCCAACTGCGAAATCAGCTTGAGCATAGCCAATTAAGGCCATCAAGCTAGCGATACGAAGAATAGAGTACATTTTGATGAGTATGGACTTGGAAAAAGATTGCAAGTATACTGGGATTGTAAGTTAAGGCTGATGAATTGCTGATGTTTCGAAAAGTCGAGCTGAAATTGGTGCCCTTATATATCCATCATGAACTTGCCAAGACTCGGACTATAAATGAAACAGTATGACGATCTTCTCAATGATCAAGACAATAAAAATTTTGCCTGAAATGATCATCGATATAGAGACATGAAATGACGTATAATGGTTCTTGGCTGGTGTTGTCGCACAGCCTTGGTGGGTCTTGCTATTCTGAAGTGAGGCTATGATCTTGTTTTGTCTCTCAATTTGGCCAATTCAAGGGTTAGATAATCTGGAAAAACTTATTACCCATAAGCTTATTCCCCATACATTTGTCGATTACCCCTAGTTTAAGGAAAGATAGTCTGTTTTAGTTCTGGGCTAGCTTGTCGAAGGATGAGAAGGATTAAAAATACTACGTCATTGCGCCCCGTGGGGCAGAAGGGACACGGACATGAGGGAGACATTAAGAAATCGCTGGCATCTTGGAAATGAGATCAATTGACGGAAGTCTACCAAGTGAAAAAATAAGAGAGAAGCAAAGTGAGTTAGTAGAAAGGACTTGTTCAGAAAACAGGATGTAGAGTTCGAGGCATGTTCGACAATATCGCTGCCTGCTCGTCCGTGGGCCTGGCTTAGGTCTTGAGCAGGGGTCCAAATCCTTACGCAGATCAATAGAGGCCTTAAAGGGGTGAAGATTGTTTGAGAAATCCTCGGTGGATAACGAATGACGAGTACCAGGTGCTAGTAAAGATATTTTTGACTCGCGGATCAAGCAGTAGTAAGGGTAACTATCGGAGTCGTCTTGTATAGGGTATCCGGCTCGGTCACGAAGACTTATGTGCATATTGAGGAGAGTGAATTATGTCTTTAAGTAAAGGTGTACTGCGATGACTTGGTCTAAGAAGAC
This sequence comes from Fusarium oxysporum f. sp. lycopersici 4287, assembly GCF_000149955.1. NCBI lineage: Eukaryota > Fungi > Ascomycota > Sordariomycetes > Hypocreales > Nectriaceae > Fusarium > Fusarium oxysporum. Next base: position 245,322 of record NC_030993.1, read on the forward strand.
CTTGGGCACATAGATAAGTCAGCTCTTAACCAAATATAAGATAATGGTAGTTATGGGGATGATAACAGACCCTCGCTGCTTATTTAGCGAGCATAAGCCACCAAGATCTACATCGGTGCCCGATTTCGAGTTGGTAGGGTGGTACGAGATGGAAGAGGAATTAATTTTATGCACAGTCTGCTGAATGTATAGTCTTTGTCAGAGATCGCATTGGTAACCAGTGATTGAGCGGAAAGAAACTCGAGCAACATGTGTCTAAGAGATAGATGCTGAAGCGAAGCTCTGTCATCGGATTACTCAGCAAAAAGCTCACCTTCCAAGGCTTCTCGTCACCTTCCAACTATGGGTTAAGGTGGGATGATCACCAGGCGACCTGCCTATAAGGGCATGTTCCTGCAATGCCGAGCCCAATTACCCCTCTCAAAGAACTTTTGAAGCGCATGCTAAGAAGATGCGGAGCGGTGAATATTGAGGAAGACATGGTTTCAATTAAGCTTAAATTTTACCCTTCAAGCTAACGAAAAGTCACGATTAATTCTATCCTTGGGTTACTTGCTTTGTAGAATGACTTTCGACTTTCGAGACCATTAATTGAACCAGTATCATTCAGTATCGAGATGCGGGGAAACGACAAGTGCCCAGCGTTCCTTGCATACTACCCAGGAACGAATGCTGACCCGCGTCATGTTTATCTCTGACCTTGTTGCGATTTTCCACTAATTAACCAATGTCCTTCAATCCGACCGCTTGGCTCTTTTGCAATTCCCCTCATGAGCTTCCCAACGTGGAGTAGGCAATGTCACCCAATGACTTGGCAACCGACGATGCAGACGAATCGTTTACCAAAACGTCGCATTGACCGTTCAATGCCAATTGTTTCTTGCGGGGGATGGAGATATCACGAGGCTTGGTGGTATTGAGATCCAGGGCAACCGGAGTTTGCATAGGATCTGCAGGTATATAAAGATGATGGTTTGTCCACATTGCCCGTGTTTCAACCCACTTGCAAGGCCTCTTTCGTCAATACTCTCTCCTTCGCTATCGGGCCCATTCTCTGATCTTCTGACCTTGCACCGTCCAACTACACATCATGCGTTACACAGTCCCTCTCATGGCGGCGCTGGCTGCCTCGGCTACAGCTACTGCACCAATTGGAGCCGGAAAGCGCGCGCAGAAACTCTACACACTAGAGACCGCACCCGGTGAGACTGTCGAAGTTACTGAGGACGAGAAGTTTCAGATGATTGACGTACGTTCCCCTGTAACATACTAGCAGGTAGAGAGGCTTGATTGCTGATTGTTTGCAGGACCACATTCACTTCTTCGACATCACAGAGTGGAAGGATCACAGCGCCGCTCCCTCAGGTGCTCGTCTCGCCAGCACGACCAGCAAATTCCCCGAAAAGCTTGCTCACCAAGCCAACGTCAACAAAATCGTCAAGAAAGTCAACGCCAAGAACATTGAGAAGCAACTCAAGAAGTTCTCCTCATTCCACAACCGCTACTTCAACTCTGCCTTCGGAGTTGAAGCTGCTCAGTGGCTCCACAAGGAGATCCAGAAGGCTATCAAGAAGAGCAAGCATCCTTATGCCTCGGTCCGACTGGTCCAGCACCAGGCTTGGTCGCAGCCTTCGATCATTGTCTCGATTCCTGGACAAGTCCGTCTCAAGACTGTTGTCACGGGTTCTCATCTTGACTCGGTTATTTCCAACGATCGTGGAGCTGGTCGTGCTCCTGGTGCCGATGACAATGGCTCTGCATCTATCATGCTCTTGAACCTCCTCTCTGCCTTCCTGGAGGATCCCCGAATTGCCAAGGGCGATCATCTCAACACTGTTGAGTTCCACTGGTACTCAGCCGAAGAGACTGGCCTCCTCGGATCTCAGGACATCTTCAACAACTACGCCCGACTCGGCATCCAAGTCGAGGCTATGCTCAACCAGGATATGGTTGGCTACAAGGGCCGTGACGGAGTCGAGCGCTTCGGTCTCATCACCGACAACACCAGCCCTACACAGAACGACTTCCTCAAGCTCCTCATTGACGAATACGCGGATATTCCCTATGAGGAGTCTACTTGCGGTTATGCTTGCTCTGACCACGCCTCGGCTAACCGCAACGGCTTCCCCTCGTCATTCCTCTTCGAGACGCCTTTCGGAAACCACAACCCTTACATCCACACTCCTAACGATACTATTGCGCATATTGACTTTGGTCACGTCATTGAACATGCTAAGGTTACTGCTGGTTTTGTTTACGAGCTTGCTCACCGCAACTTCACTGCCTAAGCTGGCAGTAGGAGGAAACAGGGAAATTAATCATGATCAAGTAATCTATAATAAAAGCTCAGATGATATATCGGTTCTATATATTCTGGTAGCATTAATAGTAGGGTGCATTGCTTCTGTGAAATATGCTACTGTTTGTTACCTATGTTGAGCGAAAACAAAAAATAAAAAAATTATAAGCATTAACCACCAATCAATTAATGGACTCAATGTAGTGACTATGTCCTGCTCGGTTGAGGCGCTAAATTTAAGATTAAGAATGTCGCGCGGGTCTAGTGTCGCCTTCCGTTTGTTTCCATACGGAACTCCATCGTTACTTGGCTAATAGCTGAAGGGGCTAGTCTATGTGATAAGATGGGCCGCATTTCCTAACCAGTAAGAAGCTCTGCAGTTGATGTGGGCTTGTACCACTCTGCTTACTGAAATATCGTGCGGCTGAAATCCCCGCACATGGTTCAACATAATTATTCAATCTTTCTCTTGCAACGCAATCATGGATCCATTATCGCTCGCTGCCAGTATTGCTGGCCTGGTGAGTCTCGCGGGTGCTGTTATATCAGCTGGCTATAAGTTGAACTCAAAGTTGAATGAGGATACGAGCGACACAAAGACGCTGGTTAATGAGACAGCCAATTTCTCGGGCATCTTGCTGGGTGTAAAGGCACACCTAGAGTCCTTTCACTCTCTCGATGTCGATTTGGAGGCTGTTCACAAAACCATTGAAGACAGCAAGCTTACGATAAAGCTTATCGATGAGCTATTAGCCAAGCTTTCAAAGTCAAATCGCATTGAGATGTTGATCAAAGCTGGTGGACGGGAGGAGCAGGCCGTGAAGTTACTTCGACGTATTGAGCAGTACAAGATGTTCTTTGTCCTATGCTTTCAGCTTGAGCAAAGGTAAAGACTTTCTTGGCCTACCCAGGAAAGAAGAAATACTGATATGGAACAAGCTCTCAATCCGAAACCCTCCAGATCCAGATGGAGGGGATTGTGACTCAGTTGAAGTCATTAGGCGAAACTCAGAAGGGCGTTGAGAAGGCAGTTGGTAAGTTGGTAGATGCTGGTCAAAGTAAGTACTTATCTCCTCCTTGCGAAACTGGCGCTCAAATGATACTGTGCAGTTCAGCAACAAGAAAAGATCATCAAGTGGCTTGGCACACCAACAGAAGATGAGCACAATGATCTATGCAAGCAACGAGATACCTCATCGGCTGAGTGGATTTTGAAGAGGGAAGAATTCAACAATTGGTTATCCTGTCCAGGTTCAGCATTATTATGCCTTAACGGAACACGTAAGTGCATTGACCTACGTGCTACTAGTGCTAAATATTCTCCTAGAGGGTTCAGGGAAGTCGGTGGTTATGTGGGTTTCTGCATTCAAGACCCTTTAATACAATATAGCTAACAAGTATAGATCCAAGGTTATCGAATCGCTTCAAGAGTCTACGCTTGAGCCTGGAAGTAATGCTGTAGTTTACCACTACTGTCGCTTCACCAACCCATCCAGTCTTTCGCCTACGAATCTAGTCGGGTCGCTCATAGGTCAGCTTCTCAAACAATCTTCCAACACAAGCGCCCTCTTGGAAGTTGTGAATAATGTCTACGAAAAACATCGCAAGCGATCTGCTCACCCAAGTCTCCAAGACCTGCAAGCTCTATTCACTGATCTCTCTAATTACTTCGAGAGAGTTCTCCTTGTCATCGATGGCTTGGACGAAATGAGTGGCTACTGGGAGATCTTGGACTTTTTGGAGACTCTACCCGAGGCAAATATTGAGTTCAAAATTCTGATAGCGAGCAGAGCTGGAATGGGTCTTGAAGATGCCTTTTCATCATGCTTCAGAATCGCAATTACGTCGACAGACGTTGCATCAGACATTGAGAGCTTGGTCCGCAAAAAGCTCAGTAAGCGCCGATTTCGCGGATCTGAAGTTGAGGCGGTCATCAAGGAGCTAATTGTTCGCGCTGATGGAATGTAAGTAGCCACCAAATCTCACAACCAATGGCTGACGGTCCGCCTCTACAGGTTTATATGGGTTATATGTCAGATTGATCATCTTTCCCGCGTCCGAACAGGTCTCGGTCCAAAGCTTGTGCAGGCTCTACCTCGCAACCTCGAGAAGACCTTCGAGCAGGCCTTTCAAACTCTCGAAGATGAAGAAGAGAAAATGCTTGCCAAGCGTATCTTGCAGTTTGTCATGTTTGCTAATAAGCCCCTCGACTTATCAGAATTGGTTGAAGGAATCGCCGTTGCGTCGGACACAAGGACTCTCGACGATGTGAAGTCAAATTCACTGCGTGAAAAGAGTTACGTCTTTGAGCTCTGCGGAAGTTTGATTCGGGAGTCTCAGGCAACCTCAAAGATTGATCTGGCACACTACTCCGTGTATGAGTTTCTCCAATCACCCAGGCTAGAGGGAAACAGGGATAATGAGCTATATCTCGATAAGTCTGATGGCAATATCGAGCTTCTCACGGCTTGCATTCAGTATCTGACCATTGAGAGCGTTTCGGCTGGTGGCATTGTCGAAGAAGTAGAGGCTGCGCTGGAGGATGACGATCTATACATCAGTCCCGAAGTCTTTGCCAATACGCCATTCCTCCAACATGCTGTTAGCAACTGGCCAGCCTATGCTTCAAAACTCTCAGACGCCAATCTTAAAGATATTTGGACCTCTGTTCTACTTCCGTTCTTCGAACCTAGTTCGAACTACTTCAAGTTCTGGGTACGCAAAGCACGCTATCTTCACGGATACTACAAGTATCCTCCGGGAATCACACCACTGCACGTCGCTGCTGCCCATGGGCTGCCAAGTCTGGCAAGAATCCTTTTGGAAGATAGCCATCTCAGCAAAGCGACTTGGCAGATATCGAAAGCCAAAGTGGGGAGCAGGACGCCGCTACATATGGCTATCGAGAACGATCAAAACTCGGTGATCGATCTTTTTCTGGGACTTGATCTTATCGACTCAACAGATGAAAGAGGCAGAACCCCTTTGCATCTAGCTATCGAGTGTGCAAACGAAGAAGCTGTCAGCAAACTTATCTTAGCTGGTGCAAATGTGAATCGCTGTGAGGAAGACGGACGAACGCCGCTCTTCATCGCCATTGAGAACAACTGGGATGGTCTGGCAGCACCACTCGCAGAGATGGCGAGCCAGAACACGACCATGCCAGATGGGCGCGGGCCTCTCCACCTTGCAGCACAAACTGGAAGCGCGACGTGGTTGAAATGTCTGATGCTTGCATTTACTCCAAAAGCCATAAATAAACCCGACAGTCGTGGTTGGAGCCCGCTACTCTACGCTATTGATAGGGGCCATTTGGAAGTAGTCAAGCTCCTGTTATCAAACCCGAACTGTGTAGAAATCGGTGACAAGAACCGATGGACGCCTCTGCATGCTGCTATCAAGCAGCAGAATCTGGACTGCGCCACGGAGCTACTCACCTCTAATGTTCCGAAATTGCGATTTTGGGAATATGATCAAGAAGAGCCTGAAAGAGAAATGGAAGAACCTGACCCTGAGATGACGGGGAAATATGGCGGGGGATACAGGCCGAGACGGTCCGCTGCAGCAACTATCGGGGGCCTAAGTCGACGCTCAGAGGAGTGGGCACCGGAATCATCATCCGAACGCCAACCGCAGACGGCAGTCTCGGCGCCATTATTTCTGGCAGTCTCATCACCATTACTTCTGGCAGTCTCCAGCAACTACAAGGCTGGGGTTGAATTGCTCCTTCGCCATGCCGAGGCCTATGGCCGAAACGAGATAGGCCTGTTAGAAGAAAACGGCGAATGCCTCAAAACATCGATGATACTATCTGAAACAACCATCTTCAAGAAGCTAATCCCAGTCTCGACAGCAAAGAGCATACTGGCTGTTCTGCCTGGTTGTCTCGAGAAGGGCGGAGTATTCATAGAGACCTTGAAGCAAAGACTTGACAGTGCCTTTGCACACAAGCAGCTTCTACCAGAGGCATTGTCGGACGACAGGCTGACGCTTGAAATTGCACATATGGTACTGGATACCTGGCCTGTTCAAGCTACCACGCTTCCAGACAACATACTTCACCTCGCTATACAGGTCGGATATGACCATGACGTACGCTTGATGACGCGTCTTATAGATGGAGGAGCCAACACCTCTTATGTTGACAAAGAAGGGCGAACCCTGTTACATGTGGCAATCAACCACTTCAACTGGCCTGCTACAACCTTTATGATTGACAGTCTGCCACTTAGCAAAGAGATATTATCCAGTGCTCTTCACTGTCTCGTTGACGTTGCTCCAACACAAGGCAATGATATCGATCCTGAGATTCTCTCAATCTTGAATCTGCTTCTCGAAAAGGGCGCTGATGTCACCAGCCATGATGGATCTGACCTCAGTACTTGCCACATAGCCGCTGGTAGAGAAGATAGTGCTTTCTTGAAATGGGCGTTAGAGAACAATGCTATACTAGCAGCTCTAACCTCGAAGGATGATACTCCAATTACCGTGGCGGTGAGGTATCGGAAATATGAGAACTTACAATGCATTCTCGACAACATTCTTCAGACTGCGCCAGAGACTCTGATTGAGTTTCTGGCCACGCCAAGTATTACCAGTGGGACACCCCTCATACAAGCCATTGAGCTCTCCGACATCACAAGCTTGACCAAGCTCGTGGAGGCTGACAAGGCTGCCGAGTTGCTGGTTAAGAAGGATATTGATGAATGTCAAAGTAGGCGGCTGACAGCTTTCACTGATGCGCTGTGCAATGCTATTCGGAAGCAATCGGACCAGGCTGCGATGCTATTGATCAAATTCATGAGTAACATCTCATCGACAAGTTCATCAGGGGAGACGCCTCTGCATACAGCTGTGCAGGAGGAAGATGAAAAGATGGTAAGGGCCCTTCTCGAGCACGGGGCACAGTTGAACGTACAGCATCGCGACACCGGAGAGACACCATATGCAGTTGCAACAATCGCCAATCTGACAAGGATAAAGGCTATTCTAAGCGAGCGTCAAGTGGAATTTCAGCCCCCAGATATTATTGCAGCAGCCAAGGCTGGAGATGAAGGCTTGGTTGCAAAGGTCTTGGCTGCATACCCTAATGACGTCTACAATCAAAGAAAGGCACTATTCACAGCACGAAAACTACGACAGAAGAAGATTGAGAAGACTCTCCACGAAGTTTTATCAACGGATACCGAATCTCCTGTAGTGGACGACATAGCCAGGAATGCATACGGCGATACAGTTCTGCACCAAGCAGTTCGTGCAATGAACCCCGAAAAGCTAAGGTCTTTGTGTAGTGGTGATGACAGAGCGGTACTGGATGCTTACGACCTGGGAGGTGATTCTGCATTGATGCTTGCTATCCGATTGTGTCATTGGAGCGGTGCTGAGGTCTTGGCTAACGCAGGGGCGGATATAGATGAAGCCCTCAAGAAGGCGTATGCGGAGAAGTGTGATCTTTGGATTGATAAGCTTGTTGAGCTTAAGAATCGTTATGGAAGAGTGAGAGGTTTGGTATATTCTGTTAGTACATGATAGAGGTTAGGATTAGCTTTAAGTGGCTTGTCTTTAACCTGGCATGGTTCTAAGCAACAGCCGCCACCAATTTCTAGGGTCTTCGAGGATTGACAGTGCACTGACGGAGAGGTATGGCGTCGTTAGATGTTTAGTCTAACCTATCCTTGAATCTGGCTTGGGTTACGCAATCGATGCGTTGTACTACTTTGACTGGTGTCCACAAGGGGAGAATTCCATGGGTTAGCAGACTGGCGCGTCATAGCAACAGTCTCCAACTTGGGCCAGGATCCTGTCAGTGATCGGGTCTATTCGACGGTAGTTGACTCACAGCCCTGTCAACCCTGTACTTCCCTTGGGGACTGCAAATTAGAGTTTGTGAGGATCTAGCACACGTACATCCATACAGGGCCTGAGGCCGTAATATATGAGTAGGCTTCCGGCGTTCTTGTTCATATGAGGTTAGTGCTTACTGGTTAAAACTCTTTCCTAAGCCTGGCCTAGGTATCACTCTTGTTTATGGCTAGAATCAAGCCAGAAACATGCTTTGATAATGTAACGTCTATCTAAACCAGGCTTCAAGGCAGCACCAGCATCAGCACCTTTTATGTCATATTCCATGGAGTTGTCTTAAAATTCACCGTACCGTGTACCACAAGTCTGTTCTACAGCCACCAAAATGTCTGGACGACGTGAAAATTCCAGTAGCAGTGACAGCGACTGGGTCGAGGTCGAACGCATTCCACTTATTATTTCGCTCGACGATAGCGACGACTTATCGCAACCCACGTCACCATTCATACACCTACCACTGCATGAGCCCTACGCAACCACCGAACAGGGCCTGGGATCCCGGTTCCTCCCCTCTGAAACCACAACCACTGATTGCGAGATACGACAAAACTATGGGGACATGGAAACCGAATCATCAACATCCAAGGGACAGTTGCCCAGCCTATCGATCTCCGAGTCAGTTGTGAGCAGGCAGGATGATACCACGACCACGACCACCGACCCCGCTACAAACCCTCGCGATTTCCACCAGGCCTGTTGTGGAGTGAAAGAGTTCGTCACTGCAGTCACTGAACTTGCATGTGATTTAGGGGCATCTCGCATTTACAGTCTCAGCAGGATATACTCGGTATGTCAGCATCTCTCGATACAAGCGGAGGAACTTGAGAAGATTTCCGAATCATATTCCAATCACTGGGTTTCAAATGGTTCCAAGGCGCCTGCGGTAGACATCCCACTTGGTCCCGACTTCTGTACTCTGGTGGGAAGGCTAAGCGCACAGCTTATGCAAACGCGAGTTGCGTGAGCTCCTTCCAGCCGATGGCAGTATTGCTTCGTTAGAGGCGAGAGGCATCCCACTGTAAATGGACCTTGCGCTAGGCTGCTGTTCAGACTCGTTGAGAGATACTTATGAGGTACTCACTGAGTTCCTGCCCATCCTAAAAGCGAAAGTAAATTCGTCTAATTACATATTATTACTTCGCTAACAGAATATAGGGACTTTGACAAGTTCAGCACTAGAGGCATGGCTTTTCCACCTAGAAATACCAGTCATTCTAGTAGGGGGGCCGATAAGACGTTAGTGACTTGCCATCGATGTCGTTTGCCAAAAATAACGCGGCGCATCCCTCGATTCTAATTAGGTGAGTTTGAGGTCTGCTTTCAGCGTCTCTGCCCCATGTGAGATGCACCAGCCGCAGTACTCCGAATTGCAAGTCCCAGGTTGTCTTTGAGACACCAGAAATTCGTTATATACTCGTGGTCGTCAGTGATATTGGTTAGAATTTCTCTGCTTTCTGTTTCAGACCGCGTTCTGTAGGGATAAACCAATGAATTAAATCGACAAACTATTTCAACCATTGTTCCAAGAAATGCTGGATTAGCATAGGCTGTTTTATAGCGTTGGTCTGTTTCTCTGCAATTTGAATCCATATCATAGGGCTAACCATCAAGGGCTCATATCGTAAATGACTCAAGTCGCAATCTTCTTCAGCAAAATATTTGCAGTCTGTCTGATTCTGCTCTGTGTGCCTAGAGAATTCCTGGGATGATTGCACCGGTACGTGAGTATCCCAAGTAGGGACCCATGATGGGATACCATGAGAGTTCACGAGTTACGAGTTGTGAACTATACATCCAGTAGGGGTTTGCGTGCTGGGTGAGATCGCAACAATGATGTATTTTCATCAGGTATACAGCAACACCGATATAAACTTCGCGGGTCATTAGCTCGTAATCAGGAGTCAAGTCCAAAGCTTGGATATCATTAATAAGTCCTAGTAAGCCAAAAACCTTGTCACGCGGATCTGTTATTCCGCAGATACCGGTCACAGCAAGTAATTCCCTTAAGTCTAAAGTACTCGTAGCAACTATTATTTTATTTTACCAACAAATCGCACCTATAGGGGAAACTCGACCCCTTGTAAATAAAGCTGAGAGATTAACTCATTAGATATTGTAAGTGATAGCAGCCTGCAATGAAGCGTGATAGACTATGCAAGAAGAAGCTCTTGGACGATCTATACTTCGGCGAAGTAAGACCTCGAAAAGAGCTTGTTAAGAATGGCAAGATTGGCGGGCTCACTTAAGGATAATATATCGGGGGTATCTGTCGTTTAAAGATGTTTTAATAGAGTTATGGCCGTAGTGCTTGAGCCATCTACTCTATGCTCTTCTTCTCCTATATAAGTATGAATCTATGCTGCATTAGAGTATATAGTTCTTATTAACCTGACCTGATGAGATTATTCAGAAGGAGATAACTGATCAATGCAAATAGAATCGACCTATAGTAATATTAAGTTATCTTTCTGGCGCAGGCTTCGTAAAGCTCGGTTACAATTGAATGTGATAGGGAGGACTCTCGTATATTCGCCATCACCTAGAAATATGCGCTTTGAAAGTGATGTATCTCCGTTGTGATTTGCCTAAGTATAAGATAAGGCAGAATATCCTATAGACTTGGCGTGACTCCAATCGACCACGGAAAGACATCCGCCGAGTGTCGAGCCTGGAGCCGCGGAACAGCTTCAGTAGTCGAATTTGGGAAGGCTTTTAAGTAATTAATTTCCATTTAAATAAGGCTGTTTTATTTTATAGGCTTCCTTTTATGTATAAGATTTAGCGGGGATTTCTTAAAATTATAAGTCGAGAAAAAACCTTGAATTTATTTTAATTACTATTAATAAACCTTTAATTAAAATATTCTTTAAGGAATTATAATTACTTTTAACTTTATGTAAGATAAAAATAACTTCTTTTTATTATTTAAACTTAATTTTCTTTTAAATTTATAAATGAGCCTTAAAAGATATATCTAAGTATTCTTAAAATCTAATCTTTTCTACTGCCAGCTACCCCACTTCTACTACCTCAACTCAATATCACAATGGAGTCTACCAAGAACAACGCTCGGAAGATCTGGGCCGCTGTCGTTCGTCACGCCAAAGAGCATCACCAGTCTGTGAATGCCGTAGTCAATGCCTACTATCCTCAACCATCATCACTTTCTCCTCGCACTGTCGCAAAGACAGTCCAGTCGACCTCATCAACTCCCCGATCTTCTTATGAGACGGGTAACTGAGTGTCTCTTATCGTTCTGGTGTATTCGCATGCATATTCGCTTGCATATTCGCTTGCATATCGGCAGGCTTGGAATGGCAATATACGATGCTTGGAAGAGTATTGGGATTTATAGCGCTTGGTATAATCGGTGTTTATTGGGCCACATTTCTTGCTAGCTGGGATAACTTGGGAGCGTGGTGTTAGGATTGAGTTAATATGATAATACTTAAATGTTTTCTTTTCCATCATGACGCAACAAAGGTGACTGCAGTAACTTGCACGTGATGACTTAATCTCGAATATGGCGATGCGCACTCGGCTGACTTTGGGCAGAGAACACAAGGGCTACAGATTACATCCATTTTAACAGGTTTTTTGCGACCATCAATCGGTTCGTGCCCCTTACCTGATCCGATGTGATAAGCTTCTAGCGAAACGGGTGCTGTAGCCGCTGGTGCTCAATCCTTATTGCTCACATTTTCGGCCCCCAAGTTGCCCCCTGTCTTTCAGGATTCAGACCCCTGCGTCAACTGGGTCTAGCAGCAACATTGGCCCTCTTAATTGGAAGAAGGTGAGCATGTGGTGCAGGGTGTTTTCAGCTCTTACTCAATAATTACCGCACTGGCTAGGACAGGACTTTAAAAGCGCTGACTATTTCTACTATTTCTCTGGGCGAGGACCCCGCTTTCTCACACACAACATTTCTCTCGTCCTTGGACCAATAATTTGGCATTTTATAACTCCATAACGACCTTCGCCAATCTACTATACAATGCGTCTCTTGCGGGTGATATGCCTTCTGGCAGCTCATGGGCTGTACATATCTACCGTCTCCGCGGTTCTCGACCGGTCTCGCTCCCAGTTCCGGTCATGGTTTCCCACAATAGAAAAATACTCCAAAGAACATTGGATGAAGGAAGATTGCCCTAAAGAGTTCGAGGCCTATTTCGATGAGAACCTAAAGGAAGAAGGTGGTGCTCACGTCTACTCGAGCGACTTGATGAACTGTATTCTCAATGTCTATGGAGAGGTCAACAAAGCAAACATGGCCGTCACAGCTATCCTGCTGGCGCTTCTTCCCGGAGGTCTGGTACAGTTTGGACCTAGCATGGCTGAGATAAGCCTCTTGAGCACCCGCAGACCAATCCTTGCCATGCTCCTAGGCTTTGGACTAATGTCACCAAACCCTAACGAGTTTGAGTACGAGGCCATATTGGAGAAAGCCTCTAACAACAACGAGCCCCTTGTACCCCTACGCATTTTAGATGGACGCTCCTTCGCTGCAAAGGTTCTTGTGTCTCTTGTTGAATATGGCATCGGGTTGGCCGCGACGGGAAACTTGTTCTGGGAAGTCTATAGGTTCACGTATCAGGCCATATCCCTTGCCCCGATGGTCGTCTACATTTACGGCTTGCCAGAGACATCTATACTGTTTGGTTGGGCCTTTCTGAACATACCAATCTACCTGCTAAGCTTTGGCGTCTTCGCCTTGACCTTCCGCCGGACGACATCAAGAAGCAATCTTGTTAGCTTTATCGTTGGCGAGCTGACTCCTTGTGGCCAAGGCCGAAACCTTACAATCAGGCGCCGAGACAACAGGCGGTTTCAACAGAACCTTCTTGGGACTGCTGTCAGAGTGATTGGAGGTCTTCATATCATTCTTGGCACTGTTCTCATCGGTAGCATTGTTCTTATTCCTTTGGCAGACTCTTTGCCGGTTATCTACACCTTTGTCTTCGCGGCTTTATTTACAAGGGCTGTCTTGGTTTATGAGTTAAATGGTCTGGCGAGAAAGACGACTATAGAGAAGGAGAACATGTCACGGGAAGCTGATGCTGAGGCCAAAGGTCTTCTAGGCGTTAATTGTATCCCACTGACCCAAAGGGATATGGAAGAGTAATGCGATCTGATAGCATGCCAGCACCGTGACCACAGGCCTGCGCCTACTGTCCAGCAAAAGATTCGACGGTCACCCTAAGCTGGAAGTAATCATAAGTTACTCTAGAGGGCATGTTCCACATATGATCAACCAGATAAAAAAGAATACTGCTTTGTTTGGCGTGCAACGTGGGTTTACAGAGGTTATGGGTAATGACATTTGGATTACAATATCAGGAATGTTTAATATGCATTTATTGCATTACCTCTTGGGAAATATGCCTCATAAAAAAGTAAGTTTAGCATTGATTACTTTTTTAGCCATAAGAAACTTGGTAGAAAATATTTGGAGATAATTGGAAGAGAAAAGATCCTCGATGAATATTAACTCAAGGATTTTACATCTGAAATGCAAGACAAATATTATTTGGTTGAGCAGATTGAGCCAGTGCACTAAGTTAATAGATCTTCTAATTTGTTTATACAGTCTCTCGACCATTGACTTTTGAGATAAGCACAATAACAGGCCCTTAAACCCCGATCCTAGGTTTATTGCGCGTATGAATGTGCCAAGAGAACACGATAGGGACAGAGCTGTTAATTCTCTTTACATAGGAACAATAAATCAGGCAGTAGTCCCCCCTCGCTTCTGGCCTTTATAATTCTCATCTATATACCATTTCAAATTATCCTTTCTCGTGAATATCTTACCACAACTATTGCATATCCTACTTATAGGTAGATAATTAGTTTAATCTGCCTACAATTTGTACATATTCCACACATAGCACTATTTTTCCTTTTCCCAAGTACAGTCTTAAGACACATTCTATAGTAGCATAGATACTGCCTAAGAAAAAACAACATAAGCTAACCAGCATAGGCTTTATTATATCTACCAAGATCCTCGACAATAATAACAATATAAGGCTAACTACTAATAAATATTCCTATATAATAGCAGCTTTATATTTGCAGTCTTTCTAATTATAAGTGAGTTGTGGTTTTCTTTTTGGCAAATTAGCCAGAGAATTGCCTATATAAGACACCTAGTATATAAAGGTTAAACTAAATCCTGCTATATTATATATTTTTTTTCTTAAGTTTGCAAGTCAGCCTCTGAGTCACGCAACTATCCAAGGATGCTTTACAAAAGTCCTCCATGCAGGGTGGGGCGAATGGGGGCGAGAGCTAGCTTGTGGATGGGTTGTGTTTATGCAATGATGAGAGATTCCAACTGTAAGGAACGCAAGACTGGCCCAGGCTCAACAGTGTATCCCTTCGGCTTGACGATACCACTCCTAGCTCACAATGATCTACGTAACAAGCCCAGAGCGATGCTTTTAAACTCCTCTCCGTACTGTAGCTTTGTTCTCCAACGCAATGGAATTCCATCCTCGCCGTCCCTCGCACCGAGCAAACCGCCCGAAATCGCAGCATTTGTATCCGTGTCGCCACCGATACGCACGACATCAACCAGAACATCCTCCAGCCCACGCCTGTCCAGCAATGCCGCAATGCCAATGCTTAAGGAATCAAGAACAAAGCCACCACCATCGTCTTTCAGCTTCGGCGAGGCACCCTTCTTGGCCATAGTGGCTATACTAAGTTCTTTTCCCAACTCGATAGCTCGGTTTACCTGGGCAGATTTGAGTGCAATTGCAACATGTTGCCCGGCGGCGATGGCAGTTGCGGCGCTGCTCCCGTTAATCAACTGGGAGACAATCGTGTTGTAGGCGGCGCAAGAGACGGTGCATTTCTTATCGTCATGCGTTACACGGCTGATGCGCTCGCTCTCGACGATGAGCGTCTCCGGATCAGTCTGGAAAAGGCCAGTAGGGATGCAGCGCATTAAACTGCCGTTACCGGCCCTCCCCCTACCAGCTCCTGCATGGTCAGGGTCTCGTGTCTCTCGATACTTTTCTAGGCCATCTGCTACCGCCTCCCCGATATCTTTTGGGCGACTCCCAAGCTCTCTACCTGGCCAGTCACCGTCCTCCCATTTTAGGAAGTTCTCTGCCGAGAGACGAGTAATATCGTCTCCTGGCTGGAAGTCTCGATAAGCTAGCAATACCGCGCGGGTCATGTCGGTATCGTCAGTCGCCTGTCCAGCAGACCACGAGAGAAGCCCTCCACCAATAAGGTCTCGAAGACCACCTGGATAATCGCTTGCAATTAGGTCATGTGGGGCGAATTCGAGGTTAGCACCAAGCGAGTCGCCAGCATGAACGCCGAGCAGGGCACCAATGATTCGAGATTCATGGTCGGACAGACGTTCAGGGTGAGACATACTGTTGACGAATTTGTGGGCCTGTTATCCTGAAACTTAGGATAGAGGTTAGTCTAGTCTACTATGAATAAAGTCTATGCTTTAAGTAGGCACTTTCCTTGGTGTCTGAGGTAGTCATAATATGGTGGCGATCTGTGATGACAGCTTTACAAAAATGCCGATCGAATCGCAATCGCTTACCGGCGAATTTTGGCCGGACAATCCTTCGTTCGAGAACACTGTTGAGCTTTATGGGTCTAGCGTTAGTAGCCAATCATTATATACGTAGTAAATATAAGACGGACTCGTTTCGCCGCCAGGTTTATTCAGTTGCTTCCTACGAGATTCAGCCTAGTGTATCTATCCCCATACATAACTTTATCGGGCATTAGACTGCCATAAGATTGCAAGGAGACAAGGGTCAAAGATTTTGGGCTGCATAGCCCCCAATGTTGTAGGTTACGCACTGTAGATGTACGCAGCTACGGCATGCTTCCTCCGCTTGTTCCAATCTTGGACAGAGCTTCCGTGTTAATGTAGAACGTCTTGATGGAATATTGGATCCGGCATTGACAGCATGAGTGTTCAATTTCACACTTGGCTTCAAGGGGTCTCTATAGCGGCAATCCAGTTAGAAGAGATTTAAGTTCGAGGGATTCGTGGAGGATTCAACTTACGATCTCATCACAAGCGCGGAAGAACTTTAGTGATTTCCATCAATAACATGTTAGTTCAGACCTAAAAAGGTCGCTAACAGACCAATCACATAGTTTTCAAGGGTATAGGAGCTTGCCTGACCAAGGTTCCGTCTCCTTCACTCCAGATTCTCCGTCAATCATACTCGAAGATACTGACCACCCCGAAAACTCGTACAATTAACTCCATAATGAAGGAGTTGGCTTATGTGGATATGATGATCCCACGAGGCATACAGCAATTTGTCGTCCTTGGACCTTGCCGCAGAGCGATTCCGTAGATTCAAGGTTCTTGAGCTTGTCTGCATTCTCCAGCTCGTAAACATATTTATAGCTTGTTCTAAACGCTCATTGAGTTATCCAGAATATGTACAACCAGAGTGTTCATCTTTAAAAGAACCACGATAATCCCTAATCCCTTCAAGGTCCGATATGTAACTCGTTCCCTTTTATCACTTAGCCTGCCGCTGGCAGTGACTACAGCAACTGTCGACCCATGCGCACGCATTTCCAAAGCAGTCAGCGAGAGCAACTCTTCCCTGTTGTTGTGACAGCCCAACTTGCCAAGGACTGTCTCGAGTCCATGCCTTTCTATCCCGAACTTGCTGCGAGCTTCATCGACGAGGTCACCAAGTATATCCAGTGGCAGTCTACCCTCGAAGCTCTCAAGAACCCCCCGGAGACATACACATCGTTCCCGACCGACATCTTAGGAGGCCTTAAGAAGATTCGCAGTACCAACTTCTCAAGTCAGTGGGAGTTTGATGCAGCGATTAATGCACTTCTTCATACCGCCAACGACGGCCATCTCAGGGTCGATTTTTGCTCTACTCTCTTCAGCTTCATTCGCAACAAGACGTGATCCATATGCCCCGCACTAACAGCAGTGTGCAGAACGGACCAACCCGAGTGAGTCTTCGTGTCGCCTTTTGCTCCACGATCGAGAAGAAGCTTGACGATGGGAGTAGGGCCAGGTCCACTGAGGGCCTCGTGAAGAACTGACCAGCCGGTTTTGTCGGCGGAATCTGGCTTAACGCCGAGGTCGATGAGGCGTTGAACACGCTCCACGTTCTCTGTGACTGTTTGGTGAAGAAATATTTCGCCATGGGAGTCCGCATAGCTGGCGTCGATGCAACGGTCGTATAGCCAGGAGGTCACGGCAGGGTGTTCCATTGTGAATGTTTCCTGGAAAGTTTTCCGGCTTCTAGTAGTGATTGGCTTGCAACGGGAGCCAGTGACTTGGATAGCCTAAGACAATCACAGACGAGGGAAAGAAATGCGACTTTGCTTAGAATCTATCCACGGTGACGCATAAACTGGTAACTCTGATTTACCTCGCGTCTGACGAAGTGGTTGGCGAGTCTCTGAATTTCAAGGTCAAGGTATTAGACAAGGGCAGATTTGGAGCTCTGTCCACTGGGTATGTCTGGAGAATGAACTAAATCTGAGTGTAATGACGGACTCATATTCTTGCAAGGCGAGAACTATCAACGAATAATTACAATAATTCTTGAACAAAAGAGCTGCTTGACAAACTTAGAAAGCTCCGGCTCTTTCAAGAACCCGGCTTCTTGGGTAGACCATCTCTTTAGACGCTGTAATGCTTGTAGACTAATATTTGTTAAGGAATACCTAATTTATGTATAAACTTAGTTAAGGTTCAGTTCGCTTTTGTATCCTTTAGGAAAGGCACAGCACGGTATCACACCATGCAGAACATCCCCACTCATACCGAGGCCCTCAGCCGGTGAATTCTTGGCTATTCTATTGGCTCTCCTTTTATGTGATATGAGGGGCTAGGCCTGAACATCTCGACTGAGAGTGCCCGCTAGAATACCATCCATGTATTTATAGTCAGTCAGACCACGCCAGATCGAATTTACTTCAATTAGCTATCCTATACAATCAACCTTCCACGACAATATAACCTTCAAACATCTTAACTATGCCTGACTCTTTCCCTGACTCTACCCAGCCCCTCCCAACATGGGAGACGCGGGCCGAGGAGAAGCGGAGTCGTTCGGCCAAAGCCATTCCGAGTTCATGGCTGCTCCCCTCTCATATTATGGACGGACTCAAGGTACCACTCGAATCAAATAAGAACAATCTTATTTCCCTTGATATTCCACGTCGTTCTGGAATTTTGAGTGAGATCGAGCTTGACATCACTGAATCATTTACCACCATGCAGCTCATAGAGAAGCTGGCCGCTGGGGCTTTCACGGCTGTCCAGGTTGTCACTGCGTTCTCTAAGAGAGCAGCAATTGCTCAACAGCTGGTTTTTCATCACCATCAGCTTGGTGCGAAGTACATGCTGACGTTAAAATAGACCAACTGCCTCACTGAAACCTTCTTTGACGAAGCAGAATCGCGTGCTCGGCATTTAGATGAGCTACGAGAAAGTGGGAAGCTCGCTGGGCCTCTTCATGGCCTCCCTATCAGCCTCAAAGACAGCCTCCAGGTTTCTGGTACTCAAGCTACCATCGGTCTGGTTGCATATCTCGATGATTATTCCAAGATCAATTCCCCTCTCGTGGAGATTCTTATTTCGCTCGGAGCAGTTCCGTTTGTCAAAACTAATGTTCCGCAAACCATGATGGCAAGCAAATCCCAAACAGCCCTTGGAGGATTCTTTTCGGATGCTAATAGGATGTATAGACAGCTGACTCCCATAACAATATATTCGGCCGTGTTCTGAACCCATGGAACACTGCTCTTGGCGCGGGAGGTTCGAGTGGTGGTGAGGGCGCATTGGTCGCTTTTCGGGGATCTCCCATTGGAATTGGAACTGATATAGCCGGTATGTCGTTCCCTTCATCCATTTGCTATTTAGCAGACTTTGTTCACATGAAATCCTAGGTTCCATCCGTATTCCTGCTCTTTGCTGCGGGACATACGGCTTCAAACCAACAGCCGGACGAATTCCTTATGGAGGGCAAAAGGGCTGCAGTGATCCTGGTCTCAAATTTGTTCTAGCGTGCGCTGGTCCATTATCCAACGACATGGAGAGCATGGTGACTTTAACAAAGTTGATTCTCGACAGCCGTCCGGCCAGGTTGGACTCAACAGCAATAGATGTTCCTTGGAGAGAGACGCCTAGCTTGTTGGGGCGCAAATTGAAGCTGGGTGTCCTCCCAGAAGACCCCTCTTATCCCCTTCATCCACCAGTCCGAAATGCCGTTTCGCAAGCTGTTGAGAAACTGAGAGCTGCAGGACACGTTGTCATGGAGTTGACTGCTGAGGAATGCAAAATTGCGGAACTGACCGAGATTGCATGGGGGTTCTTTGCACTAGACTCGACTGGAAGCCGTATTGTGTCCGATTCAGGAGAACCACGCATTCCATCTCGAGATCGTATCGATTCCGAGTTCAAGCGAGTTGCGAAGATTCACCTCCCTGACATGACGATCTCGAGCCCGTTGGAAAGGCTGTCGTTCCTCAACGCCAAGAAAGCAGCTGCGCTAGAAGGATGGCGTAAAGTATGGGCAACCCGTGGTCTTGATGCTGTCGTTGGGCCAGCTGCCCAGAATACGGCGGTTAAACATGACGACTATGGGGTGCCACCCTATACCTGTTTCTTGAATGTCCTTAACGCAAGTCATCTCATCCCGGCTAATAGCTCAGCACTGACAGCTTTACAGTACCCTGCTTGCGTAATTCCTTTTGAAAATGCAAGTCTCATTCCCGGCGCAGAGTTCCAGATACAGGCTGGACAAGCTGGTCCTCCTTGTGAGTAGTCTATAGCCCCAACTATTTATTCCGGAAATGTTCTGACTTTGGTAGATGATCCCGAGTTGACTGAGGGGGCACCATGTTCCATCCAAGTAGCCACTAGTTCAATGCGGGACGAGGAATGTATGGCCATATCGGCCTTGATCGACAGGGCTCTGAGAGGATAGATCAGGATTGTTGGTTTTGTTCTCCCACCTCAGGCGCCGTTAAGAGTGATGCGAAGCATCTTGTTCGTAGAGAGAAAGTACATGCTCGATGTTATACCAAGACATTATTCCAAAATGGTCCAATGTTTTCCAGAACGTCTTGACGACACCCTGCACATATTTTGAAAATCCCGGCGATTGGCCGACTAGCCTGGGAATCTTTGAGAACCATGTCTCCCTCTGTTCCTCATCTCTCACTTCGAAACACGCTGCTATTAAAGGTAGCGTAATGTTCAGAACGCTTTTATTGGTGGCAGCTTGTATAATGTCCAATTGTTCCAGGATAGAGGTAGCCACAGCAATCGCTGGTTCGTTGTTGGTGCCAAATGGATGACGCAGTCGGTGTACTAAGAGCAGAACTCCCAGCTTTGTAACCTGTGCCTGGCAAAGTATCTGTGAGACCTCGGCAGCAGAGGAGTGTTGAGAGAAACTTCGTGGCAAGTGTGGCTTCCAGGCTTTGACGAGTCGCTCAGTTTGGTCGAGAGCCTCCAGAGCCTCCAGCTTATAGGGGAGATCATCCATATCATCCAGGGATAGAGTATTGTTGATTTCGCAAATATCGTACAGATGTGGAAGCAATGGAGCAAAGATTCCGACGTAACGATCGACATGATGGTCGAATTCAGGCAAATACCGAAACCTCAGAGATGGGAGGGACCCAGCCATCAAACAGTTGAGGATCTCGGGTAGGATGAGACAGGACAGGAAGACCAGCTTGTCGGGATTCAAATCATGGCTCAACTCGTATGTTTCTCTCACCAAACCCAGAGCCTGTTTACATATAGGCACAGAATTGGGTGATGCTGAGCAATAGTAGGTAAACGATATGATCAATCCTCCCAAGGCCAGGCATTCCGAAACACCTTCTTCCGTCCTCACGCTGTAGTTTCGCAACTTCTGCAGTGCTAATGAAGCATACTTGTAACACTCAGAAGTTGACTGACACTCGCTGGCTAGAGCTACTGCAAGGAAAGCGTCCCGCAAGGTGTATCGCGAGGCGATAAAGTGTGAGACAAGCAATTGGCGATGTCTCTCTCTGAAGCTTGGGCCAACCAGCCAACGGTCCATTGAGGCATCGCTGAGAAGCAAGTTCTGAAATACCTGTTTCTCTAACGTGGAGAGGTCATCGAACGGTGATAAAGGGCGGGGGAGAACTGGACTGGTCAGGCAAGTGAGGTCGGTGTCATTAGGACTTGGTGACGACGAGTCACGATGACCTTTTTTGATCGACACTCGCACTAGCTTTGCAGCTAAGCGCGGGCGGCCAGCTTTCTTTAATGGACGTTTGTTCAGGCACTGGAAGCCCAAGCGACGACAGCGGGCACAACTGGTTTCGGTGTCTTGCTCCCAGTAACAGCGTTCCTTGAGGTTGTGGCAGCGGTCACAAGCGCGTCGAGACATAGAACGAGGCATATTAAAGAGGAGATTGTTTTAGGGCAGGAATAGGCGAGAAGTAATTAACTCTGGCGATTGATGAGAGTCGTTGAAACCAGCGTGACACCCGATCCTCGGTCTGTTCGTTATCATCCTGTCGAGATAAGCCTTTCCCCGCAATCGGAACCCGTGGGTCTTTCCGATCCTGGCATAGATAAGTTGATCCGATGACCCGGAGTTTCAGATGATAGCGGGGAAATGAGGTGGCTGGGCTTTCATCTCTGTGTCACGGAATTATTGACTTGATTGAGCTTAGGTTGAATCGCCACTAGGCTCCCATTACTCGGGCAAATACGAAATGCCCAACCAGAATGCTCAATACTCAGATTGAACAAGTCGAGCGATACCTCACATGTGAATGCTATGAGAGCTACTAAATATGTTTCTATTGTATAGAAAACACTATGCCTAAATACTGAGATATCCCACATGACCAATATCCCATGTCAATACTGTTTCATGACATAGTGATCATACTTGCCTGCCAACTGAACACGGCACTTCCGACCCCAAATGGTCATAGGTATACATGTCAAAGCAACAACAGCAGAAAGGCACCCCAAGACCACAAACATATTATAAACACCCATTCCATTCATCCAGGGCGTGGCGGCGAACACAAGAGCGGTTGCAATAGCATTGCGGATGAAAACAACGCCAGTCAAGGCAGGGCCCACAATCTTTAAGAGTTACATTAGTCGATGGTCAAGGATTTTGAAGCCGAGAAGAACTTACAAGTTGATAAGAGTCTTGGAGGTAGGTAAGAGCCATATCGCCGCAACCTCCTATCGCAAATCCAATAAAGCCTGCACCAATAGCATTAATAATCCAAGGCATTCCCTGATATCTGTCAGCCTCTTTATTCATGTTCATATTAGACCTGGCTTACCTTGGCAATTGTCAAGCCATACATAAGGCTTCCAACAGTCATGCTTAACCCTGGTATCAAGAACAGCCATAGTCGAGTCTCAGGTTCATAAATACCCCCACGACGCTTGGCAATCTGCATAATAAAATAGTCCACGAGCGGTCCTCCAAAAATTGCTCCTAAAATCGCGCCAATAAAAGGAGGCAGATTCATATTTCCTAGCCCGGCAGGTGTGAAATTATACGGGGGGAGGGCGTACAGAGAACTCTGTGTGACGGCCAAGAGGGAGAGCATAGCAACAGCCCAACCGTATTGCAGTGCAGCAAATATGACAGCTGGAAAAGTACAGAGAAGCTGAAATGGTTCATAGATGTCTCTCCAGATGGTACGCCTTTGATGACAGGCGTGCTTGTCCAAAGTCAAGAATGCATGTCGTTGCCAGTACGACTTCATGGGAATACTGTGGTCTATCTCAATGGTATCGCTGTAACGCTGAGGCATGGCCTCATCGTTGCTCTGTGAATCATTTGGAGAGGATGGTTTGGCGATGCTGCTGACTTTACCAAGATGGGTTCCGTCGGGTAAAGACGTGGTAGTTGGGACCTCTTGGCCATTCAGGGCCGGTGGGATATACTTGGATTCCTCAAGGAAGAATATCATGAAAACACCAATGATGCCTATCAAGACGGTGCAGGACCAGCATGCCCAGCGCCAGCCCATTTTCACGGCGACCTGACCTCCGTAAACTGGTCCTAGATAATTCTATACTTGTTAGTCAAGACTAAGCGTTAAAGCTCGGAAGAATTCTTACCCCAACAAGAACCATGCCAAGATAGATACCATTCATTGTACCACGTTGGTGGACGAAGAACAGGTCTGCGACAGTGACTTGGAAGAGCGCTTCGTTTACTGCTCCAGCAACACCAGCAATGGCATTACATCCGAACATGTCTCCAGCAGTATACGTCTCGGCTTGCCAGGCACCAGCTGCAAACATGAGAGCGGCGGTGGCGAGGTAAACGGGACGACGGCCAATTCGTAACGCGATGGGGACAAAGATGATACAGCCGATAGCCAAGCCTATCATATTCACAGCATAGCCGTTATTCATAGTATCATAGCTTAAGCCGAGCTCTTCGTTGAAGTTTTGCCAGAATGGCACGCTCATGCATGGGCTTCAAAACGGAATATTAGTCGGGGGATGAGGCGGGGTTCGATTGGAGGACCTACATGGCGAACATCATCATGGAATAAAGTGAAAGCAATATCATATGGAGTGTCTTTCGCCAAGGACTCCAGTTCTATTATGAATTAATTAGCATTGTTCGAATGGTGGATCGCGTATCCGTACCAGTGGCTGATTGGGGTCTGAACTGGGCTGAGGAGCCAGAATCATATGGGTGGCTTGTAAGTCATTGATGCGCTGCGTGCCCGGAGGCAACGCGTCGATGTTCAAAGCGTTTTCCGGCATGATTATAGTTAACGAGCCGCTGTAGCATGTAGTCTAGTCAATGAATTACGGGACGAGACGATGTTATATGCCAAGTTTTGGACAAGCCGTCCATCCCTTATTCTACTGTTCTCCAACTACCGAAATGCGGGGTTCTTATCAAGCCTCTTTGCAAGCGTCCAATCATGGCACGAAAAAATGACCGGCTTGGACCGTCAGCAACTGGAAAGAGATTGGTCAAATAGGCAAGTGGATAATAGGCCGGTTCAAAAGCGCCCATGTGGAGGGATCGGAAGATGAAAAGCACTTTGAAAAGAGAGTTAAAAAGTACGTGAAATTGCAACACTACAACTACCGGGGAGACACTGCGCTATCCCCTCGCGACTAGCTGCCATAACAGGTATAGTTTTGGACATTTTGTTTCCTTTTCAGAAGGGCACATGATAAACAACATGCATTACTTGCATAGATCATATCCAAGAAAGACAACAAACATTCACACTGATACGTATGATGAATCGACAGCTATTTGAGTTTCAAAGAATGTATTCACAGCCATTCATTCCGTCACTCTAACTAGACTTTCTCATTCACTAGGGAACGCCGCAACCATTGATTCCACCGCCCGCTCCAATGTAAGAGACTCCAGCCTTTCCTCACTGACGAGAAAGGATGCCGGCAGCCACGAAGGCACATCCTCACCAATTGCCATCTTGGCAACAGCCTGACCACTCAACCAACACTTATCCATCCCATGACCGTTGAACCCTGCTGCAATCCACTCATCACTGCCCGCTCTCCCAGTTGATTTCTGGGCCAAGTTGCCTACCAGAGGCAATCCATCTGGAGTAAATCCCATGATACCAGACCAAACTTTCCTCGTCTTAGCATTATCAGCATCTATGAATATCTTGGGAATAATGGATGAGATATGCTCTTTTGCCGTGGGGCTCACTTCCGAGTCATCACTCGTGAGCAGGTTCTCAACCTCCTGGCTCTCGCCTCCAATAACAATCTCACCAGTTTTCGCATTCTGTTGCGCATAATAGAGTCCAGGTGTCACTGTTCTTGTCTCCGGGTCATAATAACCCTTGTGGGCCTTGGTCCATGACAACTCGTGGCCAAGTCTAGGAAACGAGTCGCCGGGATCTTGGACCGAGACTGTGCCCCTAAGCTGATAAACTACCCCGGTGAGATTAGGCAGTAGATGTGATGAATAACCATTCGTGCAGTGAATGATCTTTCGTGCTCTTATGACACCTCGTGGAGTCTGCAGTAAGTACATGTGCTCGGCTTGGCCAGCGACTCCTTGAGAGGATATAGAGAGGACGGGGGTATTAGTCTCAATGCTGAATCGACTCTTGTGGGCGTTCAGAAGGCGTTTTTGAATGATGGTGATAAGTCGGTATGGCCAAAGAGCCCCAGCACCCTTTTGTTCAGAGACAGCGATTCCATCTCGATACTTGTACTTGTTCTTGAGGGACAAGAGATGTCAACACAAGTTCACGTACGTAGTGTAGCGCAATACTACTGACCTTAATTACATCTTGATCTTCAATAACCCCGTATGCAAGTTTCGTTTGACCAGCGGTAGCTTTCATTAGCTCAAATGAGCCTTTGAGGTGTTCCAACGTTTCTCTGTCTCCAATTGTGGCAGTGGCGTTGACTTCGCGAAGTTCCACAGCGTCTTGTTCAAACTCATCCAGCTGAGCAACTACTGCTTTAAGCTCTGCAATATTGGCCTCGGAGAAACGCAAAATTTTGATAGCTTCTTCAGCTCCCAAACTATCAGCAAGGTCTTGAAAGCGATCGCAGATGTCGGAAACAAGATGTCCACCGTTGCGGCCTGTAGCACCACTACAAGCGGTGCGAGCTTCCAACATAGTGATCCGCCCTGCCGCTCGAGGATGGTTGAGCAAGGTGTGAGCAACACTGGTGCCAGTCACGCCGGATCCAATGATAGCGAAGTCTGTCTCAGAAGGCAGATCCGCTGATTGGATAGTAGATATTTCCGAAGGAGGTTCTTGCCAGTAAGACGCAGTCGGGTGAGTAGAAGGCAACCCAGCTGTGAGGCACAGTCGGTCCTTGACCTGTTGGGCAAAAGCTGGCGAGATTCAGTGACTGATACGCCAAGTCGGGGTGGCATTAGTGACCTACCGTCTCGGGACATTATGAGAGCAAAAATAAGTTATCTGGGGCTGTGGTTTTACTTTTTCAGCAGTTGCAGGTTTACAATTGGCATTGTAAAACAGCCGTAATTTATAGCTGTTGCTTTACTTCTAACTGAATGACAGATTGGAAACAAGGGGGCTTCTCCACACTGCAAAATCGCAGGCGGCCTATTAACGCACATCTGATTGGACACTATTGCGGGAGACTTAGCGCGACCCATTCTGGTGGTGGCACGCGCAGCAAGGGAGCAAATAAGAGTGGGTTTAAAGTGCCATTCTCACTCGTTGATCTTTTACCTATCTAACTACCTACTACAATGAGAATGGCTGTCCTTTCCTAGACATGCCGACAAAGGAGTGTATGCATGTGATCGCCTCAAGGCTGGGCGGATCCGGCCTGTTCCTTCGTTCAAACTGATTCTAGGTTTCATATTCCAACTCATAAGTGATTACTTCACCTCCGTGTGTTCGTGCGTTGGCTTTACATGCTTCGCAGCGATCGCCTGGTTGAGTAACATGAACCTTTCCACAAATGTAGCAGAGTTCTTGGTCAATTCTTCGCTGTTTACGGTCTCTGTATCTTCTTTGATGATTGTCTCTGCAAGTCTGGCAGTCCGGGCGATTGAGCAGCGCTTCTTGGGTGCCGCACCTATAACAGATTCTTTCTTTCCCAAGATTACGTTTGTCCTCGGGCGTCAAAGGACGGCGCAGCTGGTCCAAATGACGTTGGCAAAAGATGTATGGAGGATAAGCACGTGCTGTGCACAATATGCAATATCGAACCTCGGGTGAGTGCACGTTGCCTTCGAGGTGATCTAGGTGTCTTTGACGACAAGTTTGACAGCGCAGAACACATCATGGCAAGAGATTACTACAATTCAAAAAGTACCATTAAATAGTGTTGCCCCTTGGTCTCGAAGGGTTCATAGCAGGCTGGGAGGATAGATTTCCTTGAGACTGAATAGGATACGGGTTTGAACCATAGGAATTTGTATGCAGCGGGCGGGTATCGTCATTTCGCGAGCCATAGGTTTGATCATCATAAGTTTGCGAACTGTAGGGATGCATATCATGAGCTGGATAACGAGTAGGCTCGGAAACGTAAGAAGGGACATGGCCTTGCGTGGTATAATCTTGGTGATATCCCAAAGACCCATTCGTATCGAAGCTCTGTGCCAGCGGTCGTCGACTATAGGCATCTGTTAATTGATATGGGTTTTCGGGTCTAGGATATAGTCTTGGAGAAGCAACTCCTTCGTTGTAACGGTGCTGGCCTCTTTCTTGGTGCGAATCGTAGCTATCGAAACTTCTAATTGGTGGTAATAGGATATTTTCGGTGTTCTCATAGCTTGATCGGCTTGCACTAACCTAGCGCATCACCTACCAATCGTGAGCATGATCCCAATGGAAGACCGCAGCGGGAACCATTTATGATACGAATACCGAGGATAATAGCCAATTCCTTATGAATGCAGTAAAATGAAGAAGAAACCATGTGGTAATTTTTGACCTATGACACACGTTCTACAGAAATCTAAAGCCAGTCATCCACATTCCCAAGACCAGATAATTTTAATATATAATACTTCCTAAAGTTATATTAAGGTCAATAGCACTTTTACTGCTTTTATTTATATAAAGGCCTTTTAAATAATATATTAACTACGCCTTTAGATACTATATTTAAGTATATAATTAAAGGTTATAAGAAGGTTACTTAGGATATTTTAAATTACTTATTAAATTTTCTTATTAGACTTTCTAGAATATATATTCTTAATAGTAAGAAATACTTATAAAAGCCTAAAAAGGAAGAGAGTATAATCAGTTGTGAGTGCGGCCCAACTCCATTCTCTTTACTCACGCGAGAAAGGTCAAGCTGATGTCTATTCACTCGGAAATAGGCATACTCAGTCACCAAGGCAGCGCAAATTCATCTTTCAAAGTTCTTGGCTATGGCGATGGCACCAAGCGTTCGCGTCAACGCTGTATCTCCTGGTTCATGGAAACTGTGAGAAGATATAATTTGTCTTTGATATTTAAATCTGTGATTGACTTTTTGCCGCAGAAATGGATTGCCGGGTTCCCGCAATCAAAAATAGACCAGGCTAGAGACAAGACTCTTCTTTAGAGAATCACCAAGGTTGAAGTACGTATACCCTAGAGCCCGCACTACAAAGCATGGTGTATTAACCATTCAAAGGACGTCGCGGACCAGATAATTTTGCTCATCCAATCAGAGTCTGTGACAGGAACAAATGTTGTCATGGACTCTGGGTTTTTTATCTGAGGGCTACAAGACATATTTGATCACATCGGAAATGCTCCACGCGAAAAATCGTTGATAGGATGGATCCCGGAGAAAACCTCCGCCTTTTCCTGATTAGGTTCAATATGGCGCTCAAAAGAGAGATCAGTTACAAACGACGGAAGAACCCTTCAGACTGCCTAGTATCTAAGGCCACAAGCAAGGGCAGGCCAGATCAAAGAAATGACTGCTGCTTCGATGTTATTACGAATAATAGAGGCATGGCCCATAATCTGGGGCCAAGGGGGGTAGATCGGATATTATTGTGTAGTCTGAAAGGTTGTAATTTGTAAAGCTGAGGGCTGTTGGTAACTTCTATCACAGCCGAAGGGTGGTGAGAAATATGTAGCTTTTGTCACACGCATTTTGGTTGGACTGAACACCTCATAGTGAACTAGGTGTAGGGGAATGGTGGCTTAGGAGATAAATAATGGAAGAAGCCGAAACCATGGCGCCCGCGAAACTTTCTTTATACATATGATGCCACATATGCCATCAGATGATAAATGATCACACAAAAGTAATATCAACGTCATCTCGACGTTTTTTAAGCCATGCATACTAGACTATTGGTTGAATCTCGCGGGTGCTGAGATGTTATGTAAATACCACAACGCCTACTACCTGCATGTTCGGAATTCGGCACAGATAGACTGATAGTATTTTATTAGTAGAGGAGAAGGCGAGTATATAGTCTAAGCATCTTGCTAAAAGTAAGTGATTGCATTTCATACTCCCTACAAACTTGCTATCGGATCCGCTTCTCTCTTCTCACGATGTCTCCCGCCGTGATTGAGGGCTCTAAGAACGCCGGAAGTCCAACCTTGGATTTTACCAGCGGTTTTGTGCAAATCATTAACGGCGAACCCTCCATAACAAAGGAAACCCGATACACCGTCAATCCTGCTAATTTGCAACCAAAAGAAGAGGTCCCCGTAGCGACCAAGGATAACCTTGATCATGCTGTTGATGCAGCCCGAAAGGCTTTCAGAACCTGGTCAAAGGTCTCATATGAAGATCGCCGCAGCGCTGTTCTTGCTTTTGCGGACGCCGTGGAGCAAGTCAAGACGGACTTCAGAGACCTCTTAGTATCCGAGCAGGGGAAGCCTGCAAGTCTCTCTGCCCATTTAATTCAATGTTACTAACCCTTGCTGTTCAGATCCCTCAAGCCGATGTGGAAATTGATGCTGCTATTGCATTTATTCGGGGGCTAGCGCATATTGAGCTTCCAGAGGATGTAATCGAAGATGACGACAAGCGAACCATCATAACACGCTACGTCCCGATTGGCGTCGTTGGTGCTATTATCCCCTGGAACTTTCCATTTCTATTAGCGGCCAGCAAGATCACCCCGGCTTTGCTGACGGGGAACGTGGTTATCATCAAACCGTCGTCGGTATCCCCTAAACTCCCAAGGTCATCACGACGTACTTATTGAACGACAGTCCATTTACTCCCTATTGCGGACTTAAACTCGTCGAGTTGGCCCAACAATCCTTCCCACCAGGAGTTGTACAGTCATTGAGCGGGGATGACAGACTTGGCCCCTGGTTGACGAGTCACCCGGGCATCGACAAGATCAGTTTCACTGGATCTTCGACAACGGGCAAACTAGTTCTTCAGAGTGCGGCAGGAACTCTGAAGCGTGTTACCCTTGAGCTGTTCGTTCTAAAAAGTTGTGTTGTTAGCACTGTTCAGTTATACTAACTGTGCGTAGGGGTGGCAACGACCCGGCTATTATCTTTCCCGATGTTGACGTGGATAAGGTTGCAGAGAAAGTTGCCCTCTATTCTTTCCTAAACTCAGGCCAGGTACGAAGAAACCTCAAGCTCCTGAATACCTAATACAAAACCACTGGCTTATCTCTGTCGATGCTAGATCTGTATTGCCCTAAAGCGCATCTATGTCCATGAATCTATTTATGAACAGTTCAGAGATGCCATGGTTAAGCACATTAAAACCTATACTCTAGGAGATGGATCACAAGAAGGAATCAGCCATGGGCCTGTGCAGAATTCTATGCAGTACGAAAAAGTAAAGACATTCTTCGAAGACATCGAAAAACAGGGCTGGAAGGTTGCTACAGGCGGCAGAATTGATCCCTCTCCAGGATACTTCATCACTCCAACGGTTATTGACAGACCGCCGGAAGATTCTCGCATTGTGGTTGAGGAACCTTTTGGTGGGGAATCCTTTTAAGTATTCGCTGAACCCGTAACTAATGTTCAAACTACCAGGTCCAATTGTCCCCCTTCTGTCTTGGAAGGACGAAGAAGACGTCATTGCTCGAGCCAACAATTCTCCGATGGGACTGGGTGCTTCTATATGGTGTAACGACCTCAAGAAGGCGGAAAAGGCCGCGAGAGAAATGCAAGCTGGTAGTGTGTGGATTAATACTCACTTCGATCTTTCTCCCATGGCACCTTTCGGCGGGCACAAGGAGAGTGGTTTGGGAGTCGAATGGGGTACGAATGGTTTGAAGGAGTTATGCAACGTGCAAACTCTGTTTCTGAACAAACATATTGTTACTTGAGATTTGGAAGGATAAGACAGCATACAGATTGGATATAGGCTCTTGTCTAGTTAGAGGCTGTTTAGTCTATTAAGGTTGAGCTCTGTTTTAAAGCTAAGTTTAGTAGTAGTCTTTCTTATCTGATATTCTAGTTGGAATCTACTCTCCCATAACATAGTTATCTATATAATATACGTTGTAAGCATGGTAAGTGCATGGACGTTTACTTTTGGTGATGAACTCAGGAGCACAGATGCTATTGGATAAGATATTGTCAAAGATGGGGTAACAAGGTTCAAAGAAGCGTAGGCAAACCTGGTCAAGCCTTTGGGTGCAACTGTTATTCTCCCAGCTGGCGGTGTATTCATGTTCAAGGGATTGAGCTGCACCCCACAAAACGATGTCTTTACTCAGCTTGCGTATGATACGTATATGGGAGGTTCAACCAGGCTTCAAGAGTCTAAGGGCGTCTCCTGGAAAGGCTCAACATAATCCTCCTGAGGTAACAGGGATCATCCACCATAGTCACTTTATCTTACCTTTTTTTCTCATACTTGTCGAATCTTCCACTATCTTGAAACAGAAAACAGGGTACCGCAGGTCCGATGGTAGGCATCAATATAGGAATCGCGGGCACTGGCAATGGAAAGTCATTCTGGTTCTATAATATTACATCATTATTGGTTAATCTCTACTGATGGGGTTGAATAATTGGGTAGAGCCCAGCGAAAAGTCGTCGCGAACATCGATGACGTGGGCTACCCTGTTAGACCCGTTATTTACAGTGTCTCAGCGTCATCAGATATCTAATCGCGAATACTGACGCTGGTATTTGCAGGATATTACGTGCTTGATATGGTTCTTTCAAATTTATGTTTGGCCTTTTTCTATCTCTAAAAACTGGCAGTGTTGGAGGATAATATTCTCATCTTTATTCATCTTCTATTTGGACCAAGGCATTGCATTAAATTCTCAGCATCGTGGTAACCATGGCTACTCGTAAGTCAACCCTTTCAGCAATAAATCATCTCAACCAAAAACATTTGTTGAATTGTTTCTAGATCACGCGAAGAATGAAGTTCTCAAGGCCGCTGCCTTATTCGATGTATCTCACATCACTGCAGTCGTAACAGGCGGCGCAACCGGTATTGGACTGATGATCACCCAAGCACTGCAGTCCAACGGAGCCAAGGTCTACATCACAGGTCGTCGCAAAGAGGTCCTTGAACAAACCCAGAAGACCTATGGTACAGGTCCTGGAAGCATCCACGTCCTGCCAGGTGATGTCAGCGAGAGAGATGAGGCTATCC
The DNA here is from genome assembly GCF_000149955.1 of Fusarium oxysporum f. sp. lycopersici 4287. Taxonomy (NCBI): domain Eukaryota; kingdom Fungi; phylum Ascomycota; class Sordariomycetes; order Hypocreales; family Nectriaceae; genus Fusarium; species Fusarium oxysporum. The sequence goes on from NC_030993.1 coordinate 277,538, forward strand.
GTCTTGCGGAGGACGTAGGCAATAAGGAGCCAAACGGCATTCACCTACTCGTCAACAACGCTGGGATTGCAGAGGACGACAACACCAAGTTCTGTAAGTTGACTGATCTATCACACCGGAGCTCGTGCTGATGCAGGTTTCATTCTAGCCTCGGCTGGTGAACCAGACACAAGTGACGCCAAGGCTCTTTCGGAGCACTTCCTCAAGACTGAGCCACAGCAGTGGGCCGACACACTGAAAACGAATGTGACAGGGCCATACTACATGTCTATGGCTTTCCTACCGTTACTGGCCAAAGGGCGTGAGACTACTCCAGGGTATTCCTCCCAAATTGTCAATGTCTCCTCGATCTCAGGAGCCATGAAAGGTTCCAGTATGGGCCAACCAGCCTACGCCACCTCCAAGGCTGCTCTTACCCACCTCAGCCGCATGATTGCTACCCTTACCAAGGACATCAAGGTGCGAGTCAATGTTATCGCACCAGGGTTATTCCCCAGTGAGATGACTACTGGAGAGTCTGATGAGGGCAACAAGAGCAACATTGATAAGAAGATGACAAACCCAGCAGGACGACCTGGTCATGATACCGATATGGCTGCGACTATTCTTTTCCTTGCTGGAAAGGGTGGCTTGTTTTATAATGGCCAGATTGTTTATCCTGACGGAGGTAAGTTTCTCTTAATCGATTTATGTTTAGTCTTGTATTGACTTTTTCCTTAGGTTCGACACTGATCAACCCAGCAATCGCAAATTGAAACTGTTGTAGCTGATAGAGCGGAACTAGATAGCTACTACAACATGGCACATGGAGTTGACAATAAACAGGATCTTTGTATCATAAGTTGAAAATACGTTGTTTAGTTGTTGAACTAAGTCTGACTATAACTTCTAACAATATGAAGTCCTGTTATATCAACCACTTCAAACCTGCTCGTTTTCTTCAGCAATAGCTCGAGACTTCTCGGCACTAAGATCAGCACCCTCGGCATTGCGTCGGAATTCCTCCTCCTGCAGTGTCAACTCTTCAGACAGTTGGCCATGGGCCTTCCACACAGGCTTGATCTCAAGAGGCGATCCATGGTGTCAAGAGGCAGGCCCTTGGTCTCAGGAATGAAGAAGAAGACGAAGGTGGCAGAGAGGATCATAAGCGACGCGAAGAAGAAGTAGACTCCGTAGCCCATCTTGATAAACATCTGGGGAGTAAAGCGAGAGATGATGAAGTTCCAGAACCAGTTGTTGGCAGCAGCGGAAGCTTGACCGAGTGATCTGCAGCATGTTAGCAATGTGTCTAAAAAGAGGGACGACCGAAGAAACGTACCTGGAGTTCTCGTTGAACATCTCAGAGTTGAGCACCCAGGGAATTGGGTTCCATGTGGGGGAGTAAAAGGCAGTCCAAAGGTAGAAGAAGAAGACGGCAGCGATTCCACCGCTTGACATTTCAGGGGCCTCAGCTCCGTCGGCAGCAGCAGCAGCAACCTTGGCAGCCGGGTCTGCAATCTTGATATAGGCTCCGATAAACCACATACAAAGGGAACCACCGACTGAACCGATAATAAGAAGCTTTCTGCGTCCCACGGTCTCGATCAGGAACAGGATGAAGATGATGGTAATGGCGGTTTTGACCACGCCGAAGATACCAGTGGTCAAGAAGGAGGTGTTGGTGCCCTGGATGCCGATGCTCTTGAACACAGTAGGGCTGTAATAGTTGATAGCGTTGATACCGGAACCGTTCTGCCAGAGGAACATCATACCACCGAGGAAGAAGCGCCACTGGACCTTGCGGCTCTTGAGCGCGGTGAATGGCTTCCAGAAACCAGGGCCGACTTCCTTGTTGTAGCGCTCGAGTTCCTGGTCGATGTAGCTGACCTCTTCGACGAGATAGAGATCATTGGCGGGCAACTGTCTCAACCAACACAGGTTCTTCATGGCTTCCTCACGGCGACCCTTGGAGAAGAGCCAACGAGGGGACTCCTTGATCCAGAAGGAACCGAAAAGCAGCATGCCTGCGGGGATGAGCTGGACGGCAAAGGGAATGATCCACTGCTTGTGGCTGGGGGCCATGGTCTCAGCAAGTCCATAGTTGATCCAGAAGCCGACAAGGCCGCCAATCTGCCAGCCAAGCTCATAGATACCGACGAGGCGACCGCGAATAGCAGGGGGAGACAGCTCAGAGCAGTAGATCGGAACCATATTTGAACAAGCGCCAACACCAACACCAGCGAGAACACGGCCGCCGATAATAAGTCCCAAGCCACGCTCAGCATTAGCGCCAAGCATCATACCCGCGCCAAGCATGAAAACAAAGCTGAAAGCAATAAGGGAGTATCGTCGGCCGATGAAGTACGAGGTGATGTAGGCGAATAAACTGCCGAAGAAAGCACCGGCTTGATAGACGGAGACGATGTTGGACTTGAGAAGAGCGAGGTCATTGGGTTCGTACGAGGCAAAGTCGAATTCCTCGGTGAAGGACGGCAGCGCGATCGTGGTGCCGATAAAGGCAGAGTCGTAGCCGATCATGCATGATGCGAAAGACGCGATGGCAGCGCAGGTGTAAACGCGCCAGTTGTAAACGGACTTGGGAGTCGGCCTGTCCTCATTGACGGCGAAGATGTTGTTGACGGAGAGACCCATGATGGAAATTGTCAGCCAGCACAAGGGGGGAGAGTTGTGTCTGTGGAGGAGATGAAGATCTGGGGATCGAAAATAAGTATGGGGAAGAGAACAGCCTTTAATATATGCATCTGGTCCAATGGTCTTGAGCCAATTACAGCAATGCCTGCGCTTGAAAGTTTATCCCATCCCTGTTCGTAGTCTCGACTGGCGCATCTTAGCGCGTACTCTGAGTTGTGCGGGGACGTGAAGCAGGAGGACTAGAAAGGTCGAGATTCAGAAAACCCCGCATACGCTGGGGTAGCGCCAAGGGAGATTTTTCGCTCTAACCGGAACTCGGGAACATGAGTAGCGTCAATGGCTAAGAGTTTACCCCCCCTGCGCTGTGTTTGTAGCTGCGCTTAATTTCCGTATTCAGTTTTGGGATGATGGGGAGCTGTCGTTTGCCTACATCTGGAAGTTCTGGGGTTTGAACCAGATTCTGGGGACCCCGCATGGAATTAAACTAGTGGGGTAAGTAATCATCCCCACGCGTCTGCTGATTTAAAGGATTCGTCGTAAGCTGGGGGGTAAGTGTTGATCCCTCTATGCTATTTTCTCCTTGGATAAGTGCCAGCAGCCAAGTGCCAAGTGTTCACCAATTTAATTGATGCGCATATACTCCGACTCAGAACTAGGAACCGTTGCTCGTATTACCTCGCATGAAAGGATGTCTAATGGAATTGACCAAAAGGTGCAAGCGACTGCAAGTTTATGGTGGAACCGGCCACCTCCCGCCATGCGACTTGAAGACCTTATCAAGGAACGAGAGGGACAATTGACAGACGTTGATCTCAAAACAAGGACTTTGGATTGCATAGTGACTGTGGAGAAAACGGAAAGGATCTGGTGAAGTCCGGGGTGTTCGGTAGCTTGAACCGGCCGCGTTCCTGAATGGGTGCATTGCAGCGTCGGCCCTGCTTGTTTGCTGGGTCAGATGGCAGTGACCTACAGTGTTTAGATCCCTTCCCCAGAGTTTATCCCCGACGCTAATCTTCCCCACCGGCTTTTGACTTGTGATCAGCTCTGTTGGAATTGGGGGAGATGACCGCTGATTGAGTGGCTTGCGAGCATGGGTGCTCAGAGAGCTTAAAGGGGATAAAGAAATAAGAGAATTCTAGTGACTAGACCAGGAAGTTCTCCTAGCGTTGATGTGAAGGTTAGTGATATTTGGCCTTGTCAGTGAGTGCGGTGTTGAAACCAAAAGACGATTAACTGAGCTCAATCATCAAATCACCTAATGTTGCAACCATTCATCTTTGTGGCGGCGCGTCAGCTAGCCAACTTGAGGTAAGACTCTTAAAATCACCTGTCTCTTATAGGTTATACTCTGAAGATTCGTCGGCACATCGCCGAATGGCTCACAAATACAGAAAGAGGCCACATGACTTTGATTGGTGAAATAATATAGGGTAGGACAACAGTACGTCGGGGACTCCCAACTGCAGACTTGGTGGGGCCCACGAGGGTTGGGTGTTCCTAGCTCCACCTATAAGAGGTCGATAATGGAACGAGATAGATACTTCACGTAGCTTAATTGAGGATTGAGAGAGTAATACAAAGTATATGTGTGAATGGTATTCTATGTACAATGGCCTATTAAATTAACCGGTATATCGAAGTGAAAACAAACCCCGCTCAATAGAGCTAACCAAAATGTTGCCACTCTGGAAGTAAGGGTAAACAGACCAAGCACCATAAAACTGCGCCTCACCACCAACAGCATCATCCTCGGGATGAACGTCAAAGAAGCCAATCTCCTCAAACAGAGCGCCAGTATCATCCTGAGCAATTGAAGACACATTCACCATGCGAAGACCAGATCCATAATTGGCCTGGTATGACACGCCGCCAACGACGTACTGGTTATGATCGATAGAGCGAACAGGGCTCTTGTATACGCCACGGAAGACAGGGTACTCTAGGTCTTGGATATCGACAATATATGTCGTGGTGTGCTGGTCAGCCGCAGGACCGGTCTTTTCTTGCTCATCCAGCTCGTCGTCTAGGAGGAGATACTTGTGATCCTCCGTCAACCAACCCTGGTGGGTATATGTTGCACCGTTGTATGTAGTGCGCGACAGCTGGCGCGGCATAGTGCGGCGAGAAATATCAACGATAGTGAGCGCATCTTCATTGTAGTTGAAACAGATCTCACGACCCTGGAAGGCCTTCTGGGGACCTCGGTAGATAACGCACTGCGCGTCGTGAACGTAGCCATCCGAAGCGACACAACCAGCATCCTGAGGACGCTTTGGGTTGGAGACGTCGATCATCCAGAGTCCAGCGCGACACTTCAGATCGTAGGCCGTACCAACAGCTGCAATAAGCGCGGTCTCCTCGTTGGCGACAATGTTGTGGCTGTTGCCGAAAGCACTAAAGTGCGCCGCCAAGTCACTCCTAATGCTGAAGGTGGGAGGGTTCTTCTTATCGGTGTTGAGAAGCTTGGTGAGGTCGAAGATTTGGAGACCATGGCCCGCTGCCTCAGAGCCGATGTAGGCGTAGTTGCCGATGACTTTGATGTCACGCCATGAAGAAGCGACGGTCTGGGTTGGAAGGCGACCGACGTAGGTTAGGCTACCATCAGGGTGGACTTCTGCAAAGGCTGTGCCGTCTGACTGTCCGAGAAGGGCGAACTCGCGACCACTAGAGGCATGTGTCCAACCTGAGGGGGGGTAAGTTAGCAAAACGAAGCATCACGGAGTAAAAGTAGCTATGGAACATACCCCAGACATCATTGCCGACGCGTGTTCGGCTGCCCATATCCTGGTGGCGCAAGAAGCCCAAGAGGTCGATCTTGTTACAAGAGTAACCTCCCGCCTTGCCGTCAGAACAAGGCGTGCCAGAGCTGAGCACTTTGTAGCGATCTTTGTCGAAGACACCAGCCGCAGCTTCGCTCTCATGGAGAGCCATCTTGCGCTGTTTAAGCTCTCCCATGCCAATGGCATGAGGCGCACTCTTGGCACGGAGATAGTCTTCATTGTACTTGGCCGTGTTGATCCTCTGCGTCTGTGCGACGGCAGAGCCCGCTAGGGTGGCTAGGAGGAGGGAGGTGATGCTGGCCTTCATATTGACGGATTGGAGAGGTTTGAGAGACGTGATGAGTGAGAAACTACAGAGCGAATATCCCAAGGCGTGGAGGGAGTCTTTATACTTAATGTTAAGGTATGTTGATTGATCTAACAAGATTGGGAAACTGTCGTCGATCATTCCCCGGATTGGAAGCTAGATCTTTTGTTCTTGGAAACTGGTCCTTTTGTGCTTGGCAGCTTACTCAATCCAAGAGATATGCGATAAGGTCCTCAACTTGGTCCGGGCCAAGTCAATACTATGGATACCAATACTACCCTGGGTATTCACAGTGACGATTGAAATCAAACCTGCATCGTCGCTGACCATTGAGATGTCAGAGAACCCCTGGGATGATGTATATCATACCTAGATGGAGTTAGTAACTAAGGCAAAGGTTCCCCAGAATTATCGGGCCAAGGATCAAGATGCGCAGGCACATAGGTAGCCTGCGCATAGATAATCTTTAAGACCACCAGTCATCTTTCGTGTTTTTCTAAGCGACTCGTGGCCAAGGCTATGCCAACCCATCGTGCCGATTAACTACCAGATTCATCTTAAGCTTATTATAAATATCTCACGGGTATATCACACGACCCACTACGGACTTTATGAGATGCCTATTTAGGATAGAAACCCGCTTCTTGCCATGTGACCTGCTATTTACCTTGTACTTCCAAGATAAAAGCGCAGTCTTGGCTCTGTTCTTCCCCGAAGCTCCCTACAGAGTACTATAGTTAAATAGTCTTCCTTCTGTTATAAAAAAGGGTAATATGCTTTAAACTAATTTAGATTTCCTGAGCTTTAATTAAAGGATACCTTTAGGTATGCTTTTGCAAGAGATGAACCAGAATCCAAGTTCACAAAGGTATCCTCCAACATTCTATAGCATTTTCATATCACTAACTAGATAGATTATTCACGATTATATAGAAATTCGCTTATGTCTGCATCGTATATAAAACCGAGTTCATCTAAAAGGTCTCTTGACCCATTCCAGCTTCTGTGAGGGTCAAGTCGATGGCTTCGTAAGCAGGCTCAATACTACCAGTCCTTATTAATTTGATCCGCGTGTGACTTGGCAATGGGGGGATTGGTATCACCGCGCATTGGTTTATGCAGCTCTGGAGAAGAGTGTTTTGAGAATCTTATTTTGAATTGATACAGATGACCTCTGATGCCTATACCACCAACCCCTTAAGGTTTTAATAAATCAGACATTTAACCATAGAAATGTAATTTAGTATTCCGGAGACTGGGGTTAGGATCAGAGAGGAACGTGTCTACAATGACTATGATCAAGGAGTACATATATATTCATTATAATATCCCAGTTTCATTTCATTTCTGGTTACCAAGATACGTTAGCCCAACCTCGATGTCACCATCCGTGCTGAAAGTCGGGATCTTCATCTTGAAAGTTTTACCACCAGGAAAGATGAAGCCAGCTTGTTGCTCCAGCCCGTACCATTGTGAAAATGAATCTCAACTCTGGCACTTACCAAGAAGTGCATACATTGTTTGGAATGTGAGACCTATGATATAGTACTCTCAACTTTATTTACAATCTATAATTATTATAAAGACCATTACTCGTAGAATAAGAGAGAAATGTTTATATATACGCTTATTTAAAGTAGAGGAAATACAATCTTACTAGAAAACCTCTTACTAATACAGTTCATAACAAGTAGAAAGACAAAGCTCAATTCCATGATAATCAATCCATCTCGAGTACTCTACAACGTTACTTTACCAATTGAACGGTCGTCGAAGACCTCAGATCCCTTGAGCTGAAGCCAACACTGAGCTTTATGTCACCCTTCGGTGCCACCCAGTCCTGGGCAGTAACATCCCAATAACTCAGATCCCGACGCTTTAGACTGAATGACACTTTCTTGGCCTCCTCAGGCTCAAGATGGACCTTCTCGAACCCACGCAGCATCTGTACTGGGCTGTTGGCTGGGATGTGGTTCTTGGGCAAAGAAGCATACAGCTGGATGACTGTCGCGCCTGCAACCCGGCCGGTGTTGGATACCTCGACGGAACACTTGACGACTGTTTCCCAGAGATGAGGGTTACCGCCTAGTGCCAGTGTAGCGTTGGAGAGGGATGCGCGGGCGGAGATCTTGTTTGCTGAGGAGACAACGAGCTTGGAGGATATATCAAAGGTGGTGTAGCTGAGACCGTAGCCAAACTCATAGAGAGGGTCCAGGCCCTTGTTGTCGAAGTGTCGATAGTCAATTAACAGTCCCTCGGTAAAGTCACTTTGCCAACTTGAAGCGTCTTCAGCTGCGGGGCCAGTGATGTTGATGATCTTTCCGTTGTAGTCCTCCTCTTTCTTGGCAATGGTATATGGGAGCTTGCCAGAGGGATTGACCTTTCCGGTCAAGACGTCCAGGATGGAGTTGCCTGATTCCTGGCCTGGGTAATGCGCAGCGACAATAGCACTGACGTTGGGGTTCGTCGCCCATGGCATCACGTCCGGCCCTCCAGAGTGAGTGACTACGATGGTGCGACGAGGGCAGCGTGATGCAATACTATTGACGACTTGGACTGAGTTGTCATCTGCGACAAGAGTCTTGCGATCAAAACCCTCGGTGGTGAAAGACTTGAGGAAGACGATGCAGACCTCTGGCCATGGGTACAAACCAGGCATACTGCTGAGAATAGCAGTATTGTTGGTGACGTATTGAAGCCGTTTGTCGTTGTCCTTGGCGTAAGACTTGAACGCATCCAAGGGACTGACAACGTAGCTTGGTCGGCCGCTTCCTGAACCGCCGCCAGAGATAAGAGTACCGATATCGATGCCATCGTGATCGCTGAAGAGGGTACCAACGGAGGGATCAGCAGCATCATTGCCAAAAAGACCGATGTTGGTGAGGGACTTGTTGAGAGGAAGAATGGAGCCTTCATTCTTGAGCAAGACTGTTCCGGCAGCAGCGATCTCACGGATGAGAGCTGAATGGTTGCCGCGAACATCGCGACCAACTGGAGAAGGGCCGGGATAAGGGTACTTGAAGCCGTTGTAAACGAGGGGCTGAGATGATGGGTCCACAGAGGGGTAGCCTTTATCCTGACCAAGATAAAAGTAAGGCGTCAAGATCCGTCGCACCATTCCATCCAAATCCGACTCAGAGAGTGTCTTGTTCTTGACATAATTGACAAGATTATCACCCCAGTACGTCTCAACTAGGGGAAGTAGATTGACAGGTCCGGGCTGGTTCATATCAAGGCCTGCCTTGACGGGACTAAGTCCAGGCGGAGTAGCCAGAAAGTCCGACATGACATACCCTTGAAAGCCAAGCTCTTTCTTCAAGAGGTTATTGATCAGGTGCTTGTTTTCGCAGCTATATGTCTCATTGACACGGTTGTAGCCACACATGACTGATGCTACACCAGCATGAACGGCGTCTGCAAAAGGCCACATGTACAGCTCGTGTATGGTGCGATCGTCAATGTTGGAGGATACTGCGTCTACCATCTTTCCGTTAATCAGTGTGGGTTTTCGCTGCGTTTCTTGTTCATTGCCAACTAGATGCTTGGCTGTAGCCTGGACACCGGTATCTTGGATTGCTCGAATTGTTTCATCCATGGCGATGCCGGTTAGGTAAGGATCTGGCGAGAAGCCCTCCCAGTTGCGACCGCCATATGGACTTCTGCCCAGAGCTCCCGCAACAGGTCTAATCTACCGTCAGTGATCACAATAAAGAAAAATGGTGACAGAACTTACCCAAGAATGACGTGAGCACCCTTCGCTTTGAATTCCTTTGCCATGGCCTCTCCCCTCAGCGCCATCAACTGCCTATCCCACGTCGCAGCAGTAGTAACGCCAGATGGAAAGACACTGACTAGATCTCCGAGACGAAGCCCAATTGGTCCGTCTTGAATGCAAAGACCGCCGAAGCCAAGGCGTTTGATGGGCGCGATGTACTCGATGCATGTTCCATCAAAGGTGCCTGTCACCATCAAGGACTTTTCCTTGGGCGTCATCTTGGAGATCAGTGTGTCCGCTTTACCACGGGCATTGAGCCATTGCGAGGGGTCAATTGCTGTGACATGTCAGTAAGCCTTGGCTGAGGTGTTGAGGACGATCTAACCTGATGATGATTCACGTCCTGCCACAACGGGCAAGACCAATGATAGTAAAGACGCCAAACTAAGTCGATACATCTTGAGTACAGAGTATTCAGTCTTTGAGCTACTGTCTTAGCATCACTACCCTGTTTGCCAACACTTCAGCCTTATATACACTCCTACTCATGCACTTGGGCACTAAATGAGCACCCACTATCATATTCTCGCCGAGTTCCGCACAGCCCCCAAAAGAGGCCGAAATGAATCGTAACATGCCAAAAACAGCCCAATCCTCCATCCCTCAGCTCTGTTAGCCCCAACCTAATCTATACAAGAATGGGCGCAAGAGTCCAGACCTATATCCATCCGAGAGCTTATCTTACGATTTATCGTTGCATATTATGACTTCAGCTGACAAGGGGCGTTCCCATTTCTCCCAGAATGCGACGCGTCAATTCTGTACCTAGATTACCGCTACCCTACCAAAAGTACTCATCAAATCCCTCCTGCAGATCCGTGACTATGCCTTTCATGAGCTCAGCTACCTGTCCCTTTGGCACCGAGACTTGTACCTGGTATCCCAATCTCTTCGCATCACCTGCATCATTAGCCGACTTTGCCTTGTAAATCATGCACCAATTTCGGACAGGCAAAGCCTCCACTTCCAAGGGCTGGCAGAACATATGCTGCTCCTGTCCGAAATCTATCTCCTCCATAGAAACTTTAGTCCAATCATCTACATACAAAGTATCAGGGTCAAATGCGGGCGCCAAATCCATGAGCCCGTTGACAGCTTGAATAGACTGAATCCACTCATCCCCCTTGGCCAATTTCTCTGGCGTCAGCCCAGTGACTCCTTCGCGAACTGCAAATGCCACTTCGCTCAGATTCTTAGACGCTGGCAAATATGGCGTATCAACAGCTGTGATACAATTACCGAAATACTCTCTAGGCATGTTTCTAGCCTTTCGTGCATCTACTATAGTGACAATTCGCGTAACACGCGGATGCGGCATGAGCCGGTTGTACACAAAGCGGTTCAGCGCCTTGAGTAGGTAGGCTTTAAATGCATCTTGTGTTGAGCATGTCGCCGGGTGTAGCCGAGCCCGTGCTTTCTGAACAAGGATACTGAGATCTTCTGCTGAGACATCAAATCTTGCATATTCCAGGGTCTTGAACACTATCGTGTGAACCAGTGGGGCATAGGCTTTGATCTTGCTTATCACTGTGGGGGAGAATAGCTGTGATCGCCGGGGAAGACGTCGGGGTATATCTTCCAACAATACCGCTTTCGAGGGAGACTTGAAGCGGATCCTCTCAGCGACGTGGGGAGATATCGATAGTGTCTCTTGAGTATGTATATCATGCCATGCCTTTAGAAGATGGTATAGTGACAAGGCATCTCCAAGGACGTGGCAGAAGCTCACCCCCAAGACTGTCTGAGAGGTGTGAGGCAAGTATGTGACGGTGATCTGTAACAGAGGAGCTTGGCCATTCAGGACTTTCTTAGTCGTGATGCGATTGATGAACCTCTTCCAAACAGAAGGATAGAATGCCCCTTGATGGTATTTCTGCAAGTATATGGGAACGGGGTGGTAGAGGCTCAGCGAGAGCTCTCCGCGTGTAGCTGCAGAGGGTCTTCTGAAGCGCCCGTACACAGGCGGGAACAGTGACAGGGTCTTTGACAGTGATGTTCGCAGTTGATCCTTGTCCAAGGTACCGTTAATGACGAGGACTACATCAACAGGCATGAAGTAGGTGTCGAGGAAGCTGAGCGGGAAGACTCTATCGCCACTCCCCTGATCTTCATACTGAAGTTCAATACGCTGCGCCATAATGAAACGAAATTTGCAATGTCATGGTCTGTAATAACGATTAACAGCAAAATATTACGAAACAAGAAAAGGCTTTCAGAGGATCATTTGGTTGCAAACACCTGTCGGAGTCCCTCGGCCAGTTTCTGCAGAAACTCGCCGTTCAGCCCCCAAATACCCCCTACAAACGCCCCGATCACCAATACCAGAATAGTAAGCCGGACGAGCCCACTAGCAGTCAACCACACATTCGCAATCTCCATTCCATAATCCCTGACAGACGCTCTGAGGGGCGTAGTCCCAAAGAAGCAAAGATTCATAACAAATGCACTCCTCTTGCGCTCCTTCAGCCTCCTAGCCCTCATCGTATCCACATACTCCCTCAGCATACTCGCCCTCTTCTCAGCGGGAGTGCCCGGGAAGCGTATGATTGTCCTACTAAGATCCACTGCATCCTCCATAGCGCATGCAGCTCCTTTTCCTAGAAATGGCGCCATACTACCTGATTAATACCGAAGGATTCCAGAAGTGTTTCGAGAACGTACTTGAATGTGGCATCACCAACTAGCGTTACATTGTCCGAATTCCACGGCTCACTAACGTCTACCATGCGGAAGACGTTGGCGTAGGCGGAGTCCGTGACGATGAGCTCCACTAGTGCTTTGATGGAGGGGTGGGTTGGGTGCGCGTTGACGCGGGAGATGCACTCGGCTTTGAGTTCATTGGGTGTCATTTCAGCCGGTGATTTTGACTGATCGGCGAAATCTCTAAGGCGGCTACCGAAACCTACCATAACGTATGATGTTTCTGGGTCGATGTGCTCAGGATCGAGACCCTTAGCGTAAGGCTGCTCGGGGTTTTGCCATGTCATGATGGTGATTTCCTGGCCGTTGGGGTAGAGGACCTAGTTGATCAGTATCACCCCACATGAAAGAGCTTTTGATGCTCACCAGACTCCCTGTCTTGTACGGGATCATGCTTTCTACCTCTCGAGTGTAGGGGACTTTGAAGTAGATGATGACCAGATCTGTCTGAACTGTTTGGATGCTGGGTAGCAGAGTACGTCGGACCCGTGAGGTAATCCCGTCAGCTCCGACAATTAGATCACAAACATGACTACTCCCATCTGCAAAATCGGCCTTGATCGTTCCATCTTGAAGCTCTTGGTAAGTTGTAAACTTCTTGCCAGTTGTCAACCATTTCTCCGACTCATAGAGAAGGCCCTTCCTCAATCTGAGGCGTGAGACTGCGGCTGTCTTGCGGAATTCCTCGGGTAGGTATGTGTAGAAAACATGTCCGTCTGGCCGCATGAAGCACGAGTGGTAGTAGCCCTCTTTTGGTGTCTTGGCCACGCTCGGAAGGACCTTAGCCCATGTCTCGGGCGGTAAATGGGTCTTCAGAAGGTTGAGGATCTCAAGACCTAGCTGGATGCGGTATCCCGAGAGGCTGTCCTCGTTTTCGTAGCGTTCAAAAACGTGTGCATCTATACCGGGAGCCGAGGAGAGTAACTGGCCGAGGAGAAGACCAGCGATTCCACCCCCAATGACGGCAACACGGACAGGCTTAGGTTGGTCGGCCATTCCGAGTAATTAACAATTCTTTCTAGTATTATAGTTAATCACGAAGATTTCAATTTATTTTCTCTTCAATCATCCTAACATATATACGTTTTGATCATGCACTGAGAGTTATTCTGGCACCGCAGATCGCCCTCGGAGGATTTCCAGCACATTTCAGAGCCATCACGCCACCCGTTTACGAACACCAACCAAATATTCCCCCGAGGCAATGTACAGTACACTATGATGCCGGTACTGAATTTTCTGATCTGGTACGATCGTGAGGTCAAATCGTCGCAGCAGAACAGCCAGGATGAGCCGGACTTCCTTCAACGCGAAGCTGCGAAAATTAGCACCTGTCGTCGAAAAGTCTGAGCGGGGCCTTACTGCTTGCCAATACACACTCGTGACCCTGCTGAGAACGGATACCAATTCTTTTCGGCAGCCTTTTCGCCTGCATGCCCAGAGATCCATCTCTCAGGAATGAACTTGTCAGCGTCGGGATAGACGCGAGAATCACGGTGGAGAGCTGTTGTGTCTGCTGTAACCAATGTCTAATTTTGTTAGTCGCGTTTTTGCAGGCACAACGCCAGTGACTTACGCCAGCCGGAAGAACATAATCTCCAACCGTCACGGGCTCCAAAGCCTGTCGCGCAAAGCCTTTTAATTGACACTAGTTAGTATCATGCCTGAGAAGGAATAAATGAACATCTTACCGCCAGCTGCGGGGGGTAGCATGCGAAGCGTCTCGTGGATGACTGCATTCAGATATGGCAAGTTATGAGTGTTCTCGTCGACGATCGGATCGCTCGATGATGCGAGAAGCTCATCCAGCTCTCTCTTCAGCGCCTGATGAGCAGCTGGATTCTCTAGAAGTTTCATCAGGCAGAAAGTTGCCGTCACGGCAGATGTGTCGGAGGGCGCCGCCTGCGGGCGTGCGAGATGACTCCTCACTGCGCGACGGTAGGAATATCAGGGACTCGTTGACAATAATCATTGACCTCAGCTTTAATGTCCTCCATACTCAACTTATCAGGATTTTCAGCTGAAGCCTCGAGAAGCATGTCAAGAAGGTCTCTCCGCTCGCTCTCCTTCTGGCTGTGCAGCCGCTTGTCGATGATGCCTTGGACAATTGCATCGAGCTGTTCATCTCGAGGCTTACCAAAGAGGCTCAACAGAGGTACAGTTTGGTACAGAGCTGCTTTCTTCATGTAGTTGGTGATCCTCGTCTTTAGCGGATGGTGGCCCTGGCGAACAAGGCCAAAGGAGCCTCCAAAAGAGCATTCAGCCATGATGTCCTGGATCTGTCAATTATCTCCAAACGTGTGTAAAAATTGAGTGGACTCACTGAAGCAAGACTGCTGAGCAGATCATAGATGTTGACAGTCGCTGTCCCGCCGCCAGCAGCGCAGCGATCTTCCAGTACATCCTCCAGAACCTGAACACAGCCGTGCATCAGCGGCTCCAGTGCTTTGAGGTAGCTCATTGAGAAGCCATTCGAGAGCAGTCTTCGCTGGAACAATGTTAACACCTATATGCTATTTCGTACCGGTTTCTCACTCTAATGCGATATTTGGCCTTGTCTCTCTCCGTAAACAACGTCGCGACGTGCGGGTTCTGTCGATATTTCTCATAGAGAGGACTCTTATGCAGATCCCATTCCACGAGAACGCGATGGACCGATACTGGGTCAGACACCAAGACCAGATTCGGGGCTGTAAGATTGAGTAAACTTGCATGGGCTATCTATGTTGGGAGACTTACTGACTCGCACGACATCGCCGTATTGATGATGAAGGTCCTGTGCGAGAAAAGGTGCAGTGCCCTTCAAGAATGCCAAACGCCATGGCAGTGGTGAGAGTTTGTTCCATAACGGCCCTGGAATTCTGGACAGGGGACCAGTAAACCCAAAGATTAGCGCCTTTAGTACCCGTCGCAGCAGCTCTAGGCCTACAGCGAACAGCGCTAACGTGGTGTAAGAATACGGCAGGTTCAGCATCATGACAAGATTGAACAATTCAAATTCAGTGTAAAATATATTAATATTACGTTGTCTTCTTTATACGCTGTATCGTTAACTCGCAAAACGCGCCGAGAATGGCGGAAATGCCCCGAGTCAACACCTCAGGTGATATATCACCCGAATCGCACCACTAAATCACTTCTCCAGGCCTAAATCCTGCAACACAACAATGCGACCAGTACAGAAGCTCAACAATGGCGGAAGAAGAGTCGAGCGCGCAGATTCGCGCAGCTAGCAGAACCATGGAAGGTTATAGGCTTCATCTTTCAGTTATTGGGTGTGGAACCCGCGGAAACAATTTCAGGAGCGATGCTAACTGCTACAGATTGACGTTTGGTCTCTTCCTGTCTGCGCTGGAAACGACGATCGTATCGACAACGCTGGACACCATCGCAAAGCATTTTGACGATGAGCGCGAGTACTCGTGGATAGTCACTGCCTACATGGTCACATTTAACGGTAAAGCTCTCAATTCTCCTTCATGCCGTTTACTAATCACCGATCAGGCTTCTTGCTTCTACATGCACGATTGAGCGATGTCTTTGGCCGCTTCACCGTCTTCTACGCCTGCCTCGCCATCTTCGCTCTATTCTCTGGCGTTTGCGGAGCAGCACAATCCATGACACAATTGTAAGCGACTATTCTCAACCCAGTCACTTGCTGTGACTAATTATCAACAGAATTGTCTTCCGCGCTTTCCAGGGCCTCGGCGCCTCTGGTCTTTTCTCACTTACAATGGTGATTGTCCCTGACATTACGCCCGATCGCTGGCTGGGTTTGTACTCTGGCGTCGTGAGCTCAGTGTTCGCCTTCTCGAGTGTTTTGGGCCCGGTGTTGGGCGGCGTTTTGGCCCAGCATTCGACGTGGAGATGGGTGTTTTTACTCAAGTATGTGAGAATTCACGGCCGCGATACTTTCAGGACTGATTATGCCTCAGCTTACCCGGTGCAGCAGTATGTGCCTTTTTGCTGCTCCCGTCACTCAGATGGAAGAATAACTCCAAGTCTGTGAGGAATGGATGGAGGGAAATTGACGCACCCGGCGCGTTCCTCTTCTTGGCTGCCACGATTTTTCTGATCTACGCTCTACAGAGTGCCTCGACGGTTGGAGATGGAAACGGCTGGTCGAGCCCGGCTATTATTGGCTGTTTAGTCGGTTCTGGAGTGTCGCTGATCATGTTCATTGGGTATGAATTAGTGCTCCCCCGATACTCACCAATTGCTCCATTCTTCCCTCTTCCGTTGCTTCTGCAGCCGGACATTGCGCTTCTCATGATGTGGGTACGAACAATCCCGTATCTCAGTCTTCTATTGACTTGGGAATTTTAGATCTGCTTTCTTCATGGGTAGCTCGTTCTACTCTACCATTATCCAACTACCCCAGCGTCTACAACACGTCAATGACAAGTCCCCAACAACAGCGGGCGTTCTTCTCCTGCCAGTGCTTCTCCCATCAGCGGGCTTCTCTGCGCTATCTGGAGGTCTTTATCGCAAGTTTCCTGCAGCGACACCTCTGCTTCTTTTTTGCGGTGGTGTCCTTCAAGTTATTGGTGTCGGGCTGCTGTCTACTCTACCAACTGGGTCATCTGTTTCGAACAGTCAATATGGGTTTGAAGTCATGACAGGCATTGGCTTTGGACTCATGCTCCCATCTTTCATGATTCTCGCGCGAGATTGGGTATCTGAGGAACAATACGGTAAGTAAACACCATCAAAGTGGCTACCTTCGCTAACGCGCATCTCAGCGACCGCCATGGGCCTCGTGAATACGTTCAGAACTTTGGGCGGCTGCGTCTCAATTGCAGTCTGCGGCGCAATTCTCAACAAAGAACTTGACAAGGCATCCAGGATCTCAAACATTAAATCGGCTTATGGGGATATCTACAACGAGCAATTCTTTGTCATGGCCAGCTTATCCATACCGTCTGCGCTGGCTGCGGGCATCATCTTGATGAGACAGTACACCAAGAAAGGTGTTTTCAGGCTAGCACCTGGCTCAGGCACTCTTAGCAGTTAGAGAAGAGTGCTAGCCAGCACAGGTGGTGATATTGATTGGTCTCGGCGGGTTTCATATCCCACTTTAATACTCGCCGAGCCGAGTTTTATACTAGGCAGATTGAATAAATACCTAAGAGTAAAGTCTCAACAGTACCCACCTCGTTCTGAATGGCTTTTGGGCATATATTTTATATCAATATTCATTCAATATGCGTATCCTTTGTCTCCATGGTGCTGGCACCAACTCCGAGGTAAGGAGTTCCTAGATAACGCACCGACGATGATAGCTAACCAAGATGGCTAGATCTTTAAAATCCAGCTTGGTATATGTCAATCCTCGCACTGCACATCCCGAGCTAACTCTAACAGGTCCTGTAATTCACCATCTCCTTCAAGATGATCCAACACTTTCGTTCGAGTTTTACGATGCAGAAGTAGAATGCCCTCCTGCTCAAGGTAAGATCTTGCCCCAATTGCGCCAGTCCTACCCTAATCACATACAATATAGGCATCGAAGCATTATCCGAGGGACCTTTTTACCAATGGTACTTATGGGACTATTTACAGAAGATCCCACCGGCCCAAACCGCTACCAACGCGATCGACAACGTCCTCGACATAATAGCAGAAGAAGGCCCCTTCGACGGTGTAGTCGGCTTCTCCCAAGGCGCAGCCATAACAGCATCTGTGCTCGCACACTACTCCAAAAAGAACCCACTCGAGCCCCAGACCAACTTGTTTAAGTTTGCAATGTTTATCTGCGGCTCTAAGCCCTTTACGTACGATGGCATGAATCGTATAGATCAGTGCGGCAAGCCTGTTGTTCAGATACCTACGGCGCATGTAGTGGGCAAGAAGGATCAATGGTATAAAGAGAGCCTGGGGTTATTTGCGCTTTGTGATGCTCACTCTGCCAAGATTTATGACCATGGGCAGGGGCATTCGTTGCCAGTCAATCCTCAGACGACAGGGGTTGTGGCGCAGATGTTTAAGATTTTGAGTGCGAAGGCAAATTTTGCTTGTTGATAGATTTCTCGGGTTGGTTAGAAGTACGATTACATGCCGTGTGACCTTGCCTCTCAGGGTACTGATCAATAATTGATGTAAAAGCTCTCAGATCAACGGAAACATGACATCATGGGGTCACCGGGCTGTGAATAGTTGCTGCTATAGAAGCTTGTAGTTCCTTTAGGACAATGTCAACTAAAACTGTTTAGTGAGCAGCGTCATTCTTGGTTTTTCGAACTCAATTCCCCCACATTCAACACCCTTACAGGGATTGCCAGGCCAGAATATCAATCCCTGATAGGTCAATTCACGGACCCGATCAGGGTCTCAGGGTCGCTCGTCACCTCAACGACGTGGCAACATGGTTCATAGACAAGTACTGTCATAACGCGTCCTGATATCAAATCTCGCTTGCAGCGGCATGTAATGCCGATCTTCAGTACAACACTGCCATGTAACGCTAATACGCATTTGTTGAGGCTGTCAGCTAAAATATCCTTAGACAACCACTATGACGGTACCCCTGCTTCCAAAAGTCTAATCGCGAAGCGAGCGGTCGGAAGGACTACGGGACTGAATCATACACTTTTGACTTTCTAGAATGTTTAAAAAAAGACAAATAGCTCCACATATTACCTATAATTAATGTAATACATCTCAACCTCATCACCATCTCATATCTTCAGTCCTAGGACCAGTCACGCAGACCTTCACCATGCAGTCTTGGTCACATCTCGGAGCTTCAGCACTGATACTCGCCAACATGGTCTCAGGTCTAAACATTAAAGTTGACGCCAAGGCTGGAAAGTCTTGCGAGTATACTGCGCCTTGGCAGACTATTCCCGAGCTTCCACCTATGCCCAAGGCCAACTTTGAGGGCACAGCACCGATTGACGGCATTGATCTATGGTACGCGACATTCGGCGCGCCGCTCAAAGAGACTAAAGCTAAAGGCCTTAACCCTGTTGTTCTCCTCCATGGTGGCTTTGCCAACAGTGATTACTGGACCAACCAGATCAACCATTTCAAAGATCACCCATACACTTTGATCACAATCGATTCGAGCTCAGGGTCGTTCGTCAGATGATATTAGCCGCCCCTTAACCTATGATCTCATGACCGAGGACGTCATTGGCTTAATGGATCACCTTGGAATTGATAAGTTCTCAACTGTCGGTTGGTCTGACGGCGCATGCATTTCTTTCGACCTCGCCATGAACTTCACCTCTCGCCTCGACCGCTCCTTTGCGTTCGGCGGTACTTACAGCCCCGAGAACATCAACGCTACTGCTGCAGAGAGTCCTGTGTTCTTAGAGTATATGGAGAGAGTTCAGGAGGAGTATAGGAAGAACTCGCCATCAAAGGGTTCGCTCCATGACTTCGAGGAGAGAATGAACACGATGTGGGGGAGTCTGCCAGACTGGGATGCAAAATCCTTTGCCAAGATTCCTACGCGATACTCTGATCCTAATGCTCCCATCATATGGATTGTTGATGGTGACTCTGAGGAGGCTGTCACTCGCTCTACTCCTGGCGAGATTCATAGCTGGGTAAGTCAGCCGTTACAGAACCTTCTTTTACTTGCTGACGTGTGTATCAGATCTGGGGTTCTGACCTCGTTGTCCTACCCGGAGTCAGCCACTTTACGTAAGTCACTGCATCAAGGTATCTATGCGACATAAATTAACTTTTCACAGGTTCATGCAATACCCAGAGACCTTCAACGTCATGGTCCAGCGTTTCCTCGAGATGCCTCGGTTCCCAGGCGAGCTATAGAGTATCACTCGACCAGAACGTCTAGTACTTGATGGCATTTAGCATAATGGTCTAGGGCGGCGACGAGGAGACCATGGGCCACCATTCATTCATTTAGTTTAAATATTTAAATACTAGAACCTAATACTTCTCGGCATACTATTTGTAATCAGCCCATCCACTTCTTCACAGTTTCCCCCGCCCAGTCACCAATAGCCCTCTTCTCTGTCCAAGCCCACTTCCCAATGGTAATAGAAGCCAAAGGCACAAGCCCGAGAGTAAACAACCCAACAAGCCATAGATCCCAGTTCTTAGCCTTGAACTGTGACATCCGCATATCAGCTGTCTGCAAATGCATCGGTCGCAGTTCCTTCTTGCCATCAAAGCGTCCTTCAGTATCGTACATGACCTCTTCGATGAGATCTGCACCTAGTTCCTTACGGCGTGATGCGGCTCTGGCGATGCGCTGCATTCGTATGCAATTTCGTTGATATGATCCATCCTTGTCCTCGGATAGCAACTTGATCTTTTGGCAGACTTCTTCTGGAGTGAAGCGGAATTTGTCAAGGGCTTCAGAGGTTCCACTTGCGACAAGGCGGGGTACGTTAGAAATCTGATCAAAGAAGAAGCCCATGGCCAGCATCGGCTTCCCGTGGTACAAGCCCTCGTTGGCACTGGAGCCACCACCGTGGGTTAGGTAGATAGCTGTGTGATCATGGTCTAAAATGGCACGCTGTGGTGCAAAGGTTGTGATGAGAAAGGATGGGTGTTCACCCTTGAACAAGGATGCAAAGGTAAAAGCTTTGCCACCTTTGTCAGTGAAGTGAAGACTGGCATCAACATCTCGACGTGCAGCCTCAGAGATGGACCAAATAACTCCATCAATGAGACCTTGGTCCATTGCAGCGACTAGTCCTTGGACGAGTTTAGCGGCATGGTCGTTAGACAGGATGATATGGGTACCAAGAGCCAAGTATAAGGTCTTCTTATGGTTCTCCAAGAAAGACACATATGGCTCTGAGAGGGGAGGATAAGTATCGGCAAGAATAGGACCAACTGCTTGGACCAGCGGCGGAATATCCTTTGGCACCTCAAGCCCAAAGAATGAGTTGATCAAGACCAGGTAATTAGGTTTGCTTGGAGTTGGTAGCTTGTAGTTCACCCCAGCATCTTGTCTCATTTTCTTGGTCCACTTGACCCATTTGATGATTGAAGGCAACGCTTTGTAAATAACAAGCTCATTCCTGAAACGCAGCCAAATCGAAGCATTCTCAGAGGTCAATGTCCCTTCAATCTGAAACCCTGGCTGACCGGGGATGTAAGAGCAAGGACACATCAAAGCCGGCATCTGAGGATACACCATGGCAATGGGGATGCTATACTGGTACAGCATATCCTTGACGGCGTCGACGAAAAAGTCAGCGACCATCATGTCTGGTTTTGTAGCAGGATCATCGACAATACGCTGCAGATGCTGATAAGTTTGTGTCCAGTACGAGTCAAACAGATACTTGGAGTCCATGACACCAGCGAAGCCCTTTGAGGCGTCCCATTCTCGCATGCGGAGATAATGAGCTTCGATTTCTTCATCTGAAGGGCCGGGGCCCATGAGGTGAAGCTGACTGATGTACTCGTAGCCTTTTGTCCATGACTCTTGACCTTCAAGAGTTGCAAAGTCAACAACGTGGCCTCGTTGGGCAAGAACCTTTCCCAGTTCCAGAACTGGGGCTACGGACAGAAGCGTTAGCGATGGGAGGCCAAAGCCCGGTGATGGAGTCTTACCAGCGTGAGTGTAGCCGCCCACAGTAACGACCATCAAAACCTTACGAGGTGGGTTCGGAGGAGTCATGATTGCGATAGACACCACAGAACCAAGAGGCGCCCGTAGAGAGTACAGTTGATTCAACAGCGCATTCGTAAGGCGATGCAAAAAAGGCAGGCTGAGCTGATATCGGCGAGATGGAGATGTAGAGCGGGGGAAATAGGAAACAAGAGAAACTCGCCGAGCGGGAGATCAGCTCCATTAAATTACCCGAGAATCCCTGCCGGGAATCCTTCGGACCAACGACTTTCTCTATTGAGCTTTCAAGACTGTTGGATCGAACGATTGATGTGTCGGAAGTGGCCAGCCAATCAGAATAGCCAATGTCAATAAGCGTGGACTTCACGCAACCAGAAAATGGTGTAAGTCAAGATAGACGTCGATATAGAAGGACCAAAAGCCCAACATTGTTTCAAACTAGATAGATCCAAGCGCCTTTAATTAGATTATTCATCATTTTATCAACTTGTCCTTATTCAACATGAACGGAAACGGCACCAACAGCCATACCAAGGGTCATAATGGCACAAACGGGGAGGCCAACGGCGCTCACAAGCCCAAAATTGACCCGAACATGCCAATCGCCATCACTGGTATCAGCACGAGATTTCCAGGTGGTGCTGATACACCTGAAGCTCTTTGGAGAATGATCTCCAAGGGCAAAAGTGCCTGGTCAAAGGTGCCCGAGGATAGATTCGCTCTGGATGCCTTTTATCATCCTGACCCAGACCGAAATGGCGCTGTGAGTTAATTGAGTTGATTGGGAGTTATATGTGCTGATACGTGTTAGATGAATGTTGTTGGTGGACATTTCTTGGATGAAGATATTGCGTGCTTTGATGCGCCCTTCTTTGGCATCAGCCGCAATGAAGCCAAGGTACGACCATCACCAGATACGCTAGTTTTACAGCACTGACGATAACAGGCCATGGACCCTCAACAAAGACTGCAGTTAGAGTCAGCCTATGAGGCTCTCGAGAACGGTCAGTCCCTCTCTCAGGCCGCTAACGTAACTAACATCATCAGCCGGCATCTCAATCGACCAAGCCTCGGGCACAAAAACATCCGTCCACATTGGCGTCTTCAACAAAGACTACGCCGACATAATGTGTCGCGACCCCGAGACTGGCCCTCTCTACCAAGCAACCGGCAACGGCCAATCCATCCTCTCAAACCGAATCTCCTACTTCTTCAACCTCAAAGGCCCCAGCGTGACCGTCGACACAGCCTGTTCGTCCTCCCTCGTGGGTCTACACCTCGCTGTCCAAGGCCTACGAATGGGTGAAGCCGAACAGGCCATCGTCGGCGGAACAAACCTCATCTTCAGCCCTGATATCATGGTTGCTATGAGTTTACTAGGCTTTTTATCCCCGGATGGAAGGTCTTATGCTTTTGATCATAGGGCGAAGGGTTATGCGAGGGGTGAAGGTATCGCGACGCTCGTTCTCAAACCGTTGGATAAGGCTGTGAGGGATGGTGATCCTATTCGCGCTGTTATTCGAGGAACGGGCGTTAATTCTGATGGGAGAACGGCGGGCATTACGCTTCCGAATGGTGATGCGCAGGCTGAGCTTATTCGTGAGGTTTATGCCAACGCTGGTCTTGATCCTGCTGAGACGGGATACTTTGAAGCGCACGGTACAGGCACCCAGGCTGGAGATCCCATGGAAGCTGGTGCTATTCATCGCGTGTTTACCGCTGATCGCCAGCGCTCTTCGCCTTTGTATCTTGGGTCAATCAAGACGAATATTGGGCATTTGGAGGGTGCGAGTGGACTTGCTGGTGTCGTCAAGGCGGTGTTGTGTCTTGAGAAAGGACAGATTCCGCCGAATATGAACTTTGAGAAGCCAAATGAACGGCTTGACCTCGAGGCATGGAACATAAAGGTATGTACGACGGGCGCCGCGGCGGATCATTTTACTGACTTGGATAGGTTCCCACGGAGCTTACACAATGGCCCGCGGACGTCCCTCGCCGTGCTTCAGTCAACAGCTTCGGCTATGGCGGTACGAATGCCCACGTCGTTCTTGACGGCTACGACGCAACGCAGCACGAGATGAAGACTATCGACACAGACATCGATCGAAGAGTTTTTGTAGTTTCAGCAGGTCATCAAGAAGCAGCATCCTCGCTCTTTGCTCGCATGGCATCTTACCTCCGCGACATCCCAGCCGAGAAACACGCCCGCCTTCTTCAACAACTCGCCTACACTCTTTCCCAGCGTCGCTCTCAATTGTCCTACCGAATGGCTCTCTCGGCTAGTTCTGTAGATGAACTCATTGACACCTTTGAGAACGGAAAGCTCAGTCTCGTCAAGTCGCAGAGGGTCTCGCGTCTTGGTCTCGTCTTCACGGGTCAAGGTGCACAGACGGCGCAAATGGGTGTTGGACTCATGCATCAGTATGGCGTTTTCGCCGATAGTCTGAATCGCGCTGGAGCTACTCTCAAGAACATTGGATGTACTTGGGATCTTGTTGAAGAACTCTCCAAGGATGCTGAGACAAGCCTTGTCAATGAGCCTCTGTACAGCCAACCTCTTTGCACGGCTGTGCAGATTGCGCTGGTGGACTTGCTTCGCTCGTGGGACGTTCAACCTACTGCTGTTACGGGACACTCCAGTGGTGAGATCGCAGCTGCGTATGCTGCCGGTGCTCTGTCGCAGGAAGCTGCTATGATTGCGGCATACTACCGTGGTGTCGCATCATCGAAATTGGCAGCGGACTCTAGTGTCAATGGGAGCATGGCTGCTGCTGGACTATCGCCCTATGAAGCTCAAGGATATCTTGACAAATTGACCAGTGGAAAGCTGGTGATTGCTTGCTACAATGCGCCTTACAACGTCACCCTCTCTGGAGATGCTCCCGCTCTCGATGAGCTTGAGTCTCTACTGCAAGACACAGGCGTCTTCTTCCGCCGTCTCAAGGTTCCTGTCACGTATCACTCTCATCACATGCAGCAGATCGCCGACGTTTATCGCAAATCCCTCGAATCTCTTCCCAAGCCTGCAGCGAGTGACTCAGACGTGCAGTTCTACTCTTCCGTCACTGGCACATTGACGCCCATATCTGAACTCAACGCTGAGTACTGGGTCCGAAACATGACATCACCAGTCCAGTTCACGTCTTCTCTGAAGAGCATGTGTCTCGGCCTCAAGCCAGATGGGAAGCGTCTTACTCGTGGTAACAAGATGAACGTGCAGATGCTGGTTGAAGTTGGTCCTCACTCTGCCCTCGCTGGCCCCATCAAGAGCATCCTCAAGGATCCTTCGTTCAGCAGCAAGGCACAGCTCCCCTACACCTCTTGTCTTGTCCGCAAAGAGGATCCTCTCAGTACTGTTCAGAAAGCTGCGGGTGAATTGTTTATGAACGGATACGCCGTCAATCTCGCGCGCATCAACGAGCCAATTGATGGTCCTTGTCCTCGCGTCCTCCCCGATCTTCCGCCATATCCTTGGAACCACTCACAGCGATACTGGCATGAATCTCGAATCAGTAAGAACTATCGTCTGCGAGACCAGCCTCGCAAGGATCTCATCGGCGCACCAGTGTCTGATTGGAACCCGACTGAACCCCGCTGGCGAGGCTTCATCCGTCTGTCTGAACTCCCTTGGATCAAGGATCACAAGGTGGAGGGAAAGATTCTCTACCCGGCCGCTGGCATGATCACCATGGCTGTTGAAGCGATGCGACAATTGGCTGATGCTGATCAAGTCACCGAGTTTGAGCTGCGCGACATCCAGATCGGCAAGGCGATTATGATTAGTGAGGAAGACGGAGATTTGGAGACCATGTTCACCGCACGACCGTGGGGTACTTCTGCTGTCGAGTCTTCCAATCATTGGTGGGAGTTCCGACTCTTCACTGTTAGCGAAAACGAAGGCTGGAGTGAGCACTGCCGTGGTTGTATCGCTGCTGTGAAGGGCTACTCCTCTGGCGACCTCGGCGGTGCCAAAGAAACGAAGCTCCGCGCTGAGGCATCGCACAATCTCGTCGCTCAACATGAAGAAGCTTGCGACGACGCTGTCAATACTCGTCGTATGTACGATGACCTCGAACACGTCGGTCTCTACTACGGTCCTTCATTCCAGAACATCTCCAACCTTGGAAGCGCCAAGAAGCAACCTCTCGTGTACGCCAACGTTACAGTCCCCGACACGGCAGAACTCATGCCTCACAAGTTTGAGTTCCCTCATCTTCTACACCCTGTCACTCTCGACTCTGTGCTGCAGACAATCTTCCCCGCTCTGGCATCTGGCGACAAGGATTTGTCCAGTCCTCTTGTACCTACGTTCATCAAGCGAATGATGGTTGCCAACAGGCCCTGCAGTTCGCCCGGACAGATCCTTAAGGTCGCCTCGTCAGCGCTGTGGAAGGGCTTCCGACACGCAGATGCTGACATCACTGCGCTGGATACTAGTGATGGCCTGGCGATGATTGAGATTCAGGGCTTGCGATGCTCTTCAATCGCGCACATGGTCGCTGCCGACACTAACACCGACAGCCGTAAGCTCTGCTTCAATATGATCTGGGATGACGACCTCAGTCTCTTGGAGGCCAAAAACCTCAACAAGGTCCTTCCATCAACGGCTGCGACCGACGAGATCTCAGCTGAGATTCGCGACATGGAGACTGCAGCGTTCTTATACATGAAGAAAGCTGTTGAGACTCTCAAGCCAGAGGAACGCGCTAACATGTCTTCGCACCACCGTTTGTTCTACGATCAAATGGTCGGGGTCTGTCAGCGTGCTGAGAAGAAGGACTTTGCTCTTCAGTCCTCATCTTGGGAGTCTCTCTCTGATGATGAACGTCAAGACTTGGCGAAGAAGGTTGCTTCATTCAGCGCTGAGGGTGAAATGATCTGTCGCATGGGCGAGAATCTCGTTCCAATTCTTCGCCAAGAAGCCGATCCTCTCACTCTTATGCTAGAGAACGATCTTCTTTACGATCTCTATCGTACTGCCCTGGGTACCGACCGCTGCTACGAGCAGATGTCAAAGGTCATCCAGAAGCTCTCCCACAAACAACCCGATCTCAAGATCCTCGAGATTGGAGCTGGTACAGGCGGTGCGACGAAGCCTATCCTCCAGACGCTTGGTGGTCATGAGCCTGGATCGTACCCTCGCTTTGCACAGTATGACTTCACCGATATCTCGAGTGGGTTCTTCGAGAAGGCTCAAGAAAACTTCAAAGCCTGGGCTCCATTCGTAAACTTCAAACGTCTCGACGTTGAGGGCAACTTGCAAGATCAGGGCTTTGCATTTGGGTCTTACGACGTCATCATCGCAGCCAACGTTCTTCACGCCACGGGCACAATGAAGAAGACGATGCAGAACGTACGCAACCTTCTGAAACCAGGTGGCAAGCTCATCCTCATGGAAGTAACGCATCTTCTTCTTCGTGGTTCCGTCATATTTGGCAACCTGCCCGGCTGGTGGCTCGGTGCAGGTGAAGGCCGTACTCATGGACCTACTCTGACTGAAGAGTCGTGGTCTGACCTCTTGCGCGACACTGGGTTCTCGGGACTGGATATTTGTCTGAGAGACTTCCCTGACTATGAGGAGTGTATGTACAGTGTCATCGTCACTACTGCTGAACGGGAGGAGAAGAGCACTTACCCGTCTGCTGTCATTGTAGACTCTTTTGGATGTGATGGTGTAGCGACGAAGCAATTGATTCAAGGCTTGACGAACCTGACTGGTGTTCAGCCGGAGGTCTGTAGTCTGGATGACTACGCTTCGACTGATATTTCTGACAAGGTCTACGTCTGTCTCGATGAGATTGTCCAGCCAATTGTCCACCAGATTGACGAAGCCAAGTTTCTCAAGGTCCGCAGCATTGTTTCATCCAGCAAAGGTCTTCTTTGGGTTTCGCGCAACGGTGCAACTGGCGAAACTCTCCCTGAAGTCAGTCTTATGACTGGGCTCGCTCGATCCATCCGCTCAGAGGATCAGACCAAGCGCCTCGTCACCCTCGACCTCGACAACGGTGCCTCTCAAACAGCCTCAGACGCTGCCAGCACCATCCTTGACGTTTTTCAGGGTCTTTTCCGTCGCGAGGATGACATTTCCAAAAATGACTGGGAGTTTCGCGAGCGCGATGGTCGGCTTATGATTCCCCGCGTTATTGAGGACGTTCCAGCGAACCAGTACATCGCTCACGAGACTCAGGAGCCTGTACCTGAACTACAGCCCTTCCATCAGCCCGGAAGGCCTCTGAAGCTCGAGATCGGTATCCCCGGATTGCTCGATACACTCCGCTTCAAGGATGACCCAACCTTTGAGGCGCCAATCGGCGATGATGAGGTCGACATTCGCGTCGCTGCATCTGGTGTCAACTTCCGCGATATCATGGTCGCCATGGGTCAGCTTGTCGACAACTTCCTCGGCTGTGAATGCAGTGGTACCATCACTCAAGTCGGCTCCAACGTCACGCACCTCAAACCGGGCGATCGCGTCTGTACCTGGACCCTCGGCTGTTACAGCACATACGTCCGTAACCCCGCCACCCTCGTGCAGAAGATCCCCGACGAAATGGCCTTTGAGGTCGCTGCCTCTCTCCCCATCGTGTACTGCACAGCTTACTTCGCCATCATCGACACTGCAAGACTTCAGAAGGGTGAGAGGATTCTGATTCACGCTGCGGCAGGTGGTGTAGGCCAGGCTGCTATCATGCTGGCCAAGATGGTCGGCGCAGAGATTTACGCGACTGTTGGAACAGCTGATAAGCGGAGGTTCTTGATCGAGACGTATGGTATTCCTGATGATCATATCTTCTCTAGTCGCGATAGCTCTTTTGCCGATGGTATCCGGCGCATGACGAATGGGAAGGGCGTTGAAGTTGTACTTAATTCGCTGGCGGGTGAGTTACTTCGTGAGACGTGGCATTGTATCTCAATGTTTGGGCGCTTCATTGAGATTGGCAAGCGGGATATCGAGATCAACACGAAGCTCGAGATGACGCCCTTCATTCGCAACGCCACTTTTGCCTCTGTTGATCTCACAGTCATCTTCCGTCATCGCAAGCCGCTCGGTGCCGCTGCCCTCAACTCAGTGATGGATCTTCTCCGAGAGAACAAGGTTCACGAGATCAGTCCCATCACTACATACCCGGTCTCCCAAATTGAGGATGCCTTCCGAGTCATGCAAGCTGGTAAGCATCTAGGCAAACTCATCATCACAGCGGGCGCAGACGATCTTGTCAAGGTTCTTCCCAAGAGTGAAGAGACTCTTCAATTGCCCGCTGACGCCTCATACCTTCTCGTGGGTGGTCTTGGAGGTTTGGGTCGAGCCACCTCTGCTTGGCTTGCTGAGCATGGTGCCAAGAACCTTATCTTCGTCTCGCGATCGGGAACTTCCAAGCCTGAAGCAGCCGCACTAGTTGAAAGCCTTGAGAAGAATGCCGTCAATGTCGCTGTTCTTCGGTGCGATGTGTCAGACTATGAGAAGCTCTCTGCTGGTGTTCACGATGCTCTCAAGACGATGCCTCCAATTCGAGGTCTCATTCATGGCGGAATGGTTCTCAACGTAAGTTCATCCCCAATCATTCGCATCAAAAGTGTTTCACTCACAATTACAGGACTCCATCTTCGAAGCCATGACCTATGCTCAGTACCAAGATGCAATCCGTCCCAAGGTCACTGGAACCATCAACCTCCACAACCTCACCAAGCATATGCCCCTCGACTTTTTCATCATGCTCTCCTCCGCCGCCGGTGTCGTCGGTAACTCGAGTCAAGCCAACTACGCAGCCGGCGGTGCATTCCAAGATGCCTTTGCTCACTTCCGCACCGAACAAGGCCTTCCAGCTGTGACTCTAGATCTTGGTGGCATTGACGACGTCGGCTTCGTCGCTGAGAATGCAGACTACGTCGTCAACCTTGAGAGATGGGGTTACTTGACCATTTCTCAGGCCGAGTTCTTCTCCATGATCAAGCAGGCTATTCTCCAACCCCAGCGCTCTGCCACAAACTGTCAAGTCGTTACTGGCCTTGGTACTCAGGGCATGGCTGAAGAAGGTAGCGACGCAAGTCCCGATGAACTACCATTCTGGTTCCGCGATGCCAAGTTCTCTCATCTTCTCCAAATGGGCAGAAAGCAAGTCCACGAGACAGACTCAGAGAATGGCCTACGCCTCACCGAGTCAATTCCTGCAGCCGAGTCTCTCGCTGAAGCTACTAATCTCATCTGCGACGCCATAATTGAGAAGATGGCCAAGATGCTGGGCATACCTGCTGAAGGCATTGATGCATCTCAGTCTATGGCTGCTTATGGACTGGACTCGCTTGTGGCGGTTGAGTTGAGGAATTGGCTGTTTAGAGAAGCCAAGGCGGATGTAGCAGTGTTTGAAGTCCTTGGTAAGGGCTCGCTGAATACACTGGCGGGTGATATTGCGCTCAAAAGTAAGATTCTTCCTGCTGCACTTCGCAAGGAGTCACAGGATGGCGATGCTTGATTAAGGTCTTGTGATAGTTACTTGGGTAATTGATTGGCGTTATCGGTGTTGGCTTGTTGTTGTATCTATAGATTCAGTTAACATTTCATCATGATGGAGTTTCCATAGTATCTTTGATATTGGTTATCCTGAACTATTCTCCTCTTATAACACGTTTATTGCTTACTGGCTACGATGATCCTGTCTGCCATTACAGGTAGCGTTTCAGCCACCACATCCAGCTCTCCATATATCTCGGAGAGGTATTCGCCCTCCAATATCGTACTGTAAGCAGTATTGAACCTACAGCATCGCATGTTAGTAATGTCCCATACGTAGCCCTTTCAGATATGACTTACCCAACAGACTGCGCCCCAGACGCGTCCCAAAGATGCGCAGCCGCGAACCAAGGCTTTGACTCAGAAGTAGAAACCCTGTTTAAAATAGGTTTATATGCCTCAGGGCATGGCTTCGCCATTCCATCCGTATCGCAAGACAGTAGATTCTCAGCCGGCAGGTCAACTCCAGCCTTCGAGAAATATCCCCCTACACGGGAGATATCCCCAGTCGTGAAGCACCTGACGGTAAAGCCCGCATCGCGAAGCTTCTGAATACACTCTGCAGCTCCATCCCTAAGCTTCAATTCCTTGAACTCATTCATTAAGTAGGCAACATCCTCTGCAGTTGCAAAGGAGCGGGGATTCTCAATGCCAGCATAATGAAGACAGCGGTAGAACAGAGCTTCAAAAAGCTTGAGGAACTGCACGTATTGGCCGTGGAGCGAGAGGTATGTGTACTCTCACTCTGCCATCTCTAGCCAGCATATCCCGAGGAGCGTTGGCTGAATGCCCTGGGGGATGAGCTTATGGCCCAGGCGCTTTTTGATGGCTTCATAGAGATGCTTATAGCTGACGAGGGTGCCGACCACATCGAAGACAACGTTTTTGCTGAAGGCAGCCATTATATCTGAGATATCTTGATAGTGCTATTGATAGAAAGAGATAAGTAAGGCTCAATCTGGTTCCTGCACAGCGTTTGGCTGATATTGTGACGGGGATTAAATAGTAGGTTTGTCGCTATCAATCAGAGCATGTGGACGTATCTTCCCCGCATTAGGATGTAACATGGAATCGTCCATGCGACATCAAAGTCCTTTGGAACTTTATCAATCAGTCGTTTGCTTCCCGGCTTTGGATGGCTAGGTCAGAGGATTCCGGACTGGCTGCATAATCTTTTGATTGATAATTGAACCGGACTGCTCTCACCGGGCCCATCACTTCTAGGACTTGATGCCTTGTTACTAACACACGAACGGCTATCACGGACCGGAAATCAACTCCCTCCAAGGATTATCTCAGATTGACAATATTTTCGTCGCATCTGTAACTTGTCGATCTTTGTGACAACTTTTGGGAGGTCTTGTACAGCAAGTACAATGAGACGAGGATATCACATCGACCGAACCTGGGACAATACTTCTAACGCTGGTTTGCAAATCATATCATAAGCTCCATAACCATCCTATATCTAAAATCAAGGCTATACCCTTTTCTAGAATCTCGGGAAATCCTCAGCAATCTCTGTATATCCATAAGCTGGTACTGGAGGCTGGTCTACCGTGGGGACACTCAAACATCTCTCACAACTTAGCATTTTAACCTATATAGAAGTAGCCGCCGTTACTATACCTGCCCGACATAGTCGATATTGAGACCTTGAAAGGCTAAGCCCAGGTATGTATACCCCAGTTCATATGTTTCAGGGCCAACCATGCAGTCAGCCAGAGCTAAACACGATGAATACTAGTGAGTGCAGCAATCAGACTTATTTCCAGTGCCACCAGCCGGGACCGCCAAGTCCTGGAAAGTTCAAGTTCATACTTGTTAGCCACTATGAGACCGATGATGACAGATGATGATTATTTGTCCTGGAGCATTGGCTATGAAAGCTTCACAATTTCCTCAGATCACGGTCCCATGTATCAAGCCGGATTGACGATGCCGGCCCTGTTCTCAGCTTATCAGTCGCTTCTACCATGTAAAAAGAGGGCGCACTTTTGGCTATATTACTTCCGTAGCAGCAAAATCAACAGCGGGGAACAGATTGCAATATGGGATTCAGTAACATTTACTAAGACGTATTGGGAATTGATGCAACATACTAGTTTCTTGGGCGCTAAATGGTCTGCCGATCGAACCCACCGGATCAAAACTACTGCTTCGGGTTACGGCCTTTTCATGGGGGTTAGGCGCGTGAGATTTATACGCTAGCTGAGGACCTCTTACGTAGGTAGGTTTGTGTTGGCGAGATTTATTAGCAATGTAACCTTACAGAGTGAGCAGCAAATACCGGACGTTCGGTAAATATTTTGACTTTGAGGGGTAACAGAGTGAAATGAACATTGGTATTAAGCAACGAGTAGTTCAGTCAGGATCAAGACGTAGTCTTCAATAATCGCCATTTGTGTATGTCTGCTATACATCCTGCTTATAAAGCACTATCTACAATTTTGCTCCTTCTCTCCTCTGCACGGTCTTCCAAGTGTCCAGTATAGCGTTGTTGGGACTATCCAGCCTTTCCTGAGTAGCCTTGTAGAGTTTTGGTATACCTGTCTTCTCGTAGCTCAAGCCCTCCATCACCATAGATGCCACGCCTTTCGCTGACAGGAAGATCTGCGGCATACCGTGTCCGTTGAAGCCAGCAAGCATATACTGATTCTGTCTTCCAGGGACAGCACCGACATGGGGTAAGCCGTCAGATGAGTAGCCCATAACTGGTCCAAACGTCAATTACTCTTCAACCCAGAGAGGTATGTCAACTCACCTCCAGTCCAAACCTTGGATGTATACGCGCCACTACCCTCCCACCCGTGGAATACGCGCTGCATATATCCATCGAAATAATTCTTCGCAGACTCAATTAACTGGTCATCGTTGGCATTGTTGTACCAGCTCGGCAGATCATGGTAGTACACTGATCGTGCCCCACCAACAATAATGCTACCGTCAAGCCTGGGGATCAGGTACTCGTACTTGGTATCAGACCAGCGAATAATGTATGAGTTGGGTAGTAAAGGCGCCGGGGTCTTGGCGGGCTTGATGTGACTGCAGATGCCCCGCACTGGGACGATCTTTTCCGCGAACTCGGGTAAGATGGACGATGTGTAGGCGTTAGTCGCAAAGATGATCTTTGCAGCGCGAACCGAACCGCGAGGAGTCATCAATGTCAGATAGCTATCCTGGTCAGGCTTTCCAGTGACTGCAGTGACTGGTGTGTTGGTCTGCAGATTGACATTGGCATCAACAGCCTTGGACAGCAGTTGGAGAATTAGCTTGTATGGCCAGCAGTGGCCTGCCGTGTAAGAAAAGCAGCCTTTGGCTCCCTTGACACCTGATAGCTAAAATACTGAATGTGAGTACCATTTCAGGTATCCAGTGGAAATCGGATATTGCTTACCCTTTCAGCTTCAGCACCTTGAGCAAAATAGACATCTTGCATAACGGAAACCCCATTCTGTCTGAGAGCATCTACTCCCGCTTTTATCTTGTCCAGTATGGCATCTGACATAAGCGCATCAACAGCACGGGTATAGACAAAGTCGCAGTCGACGCCCTCTTGCTCGATAGTCTTTTTGACAGCAGCAAGATTCTTGGCCTCGAACTCTGCAGCCTCAGCTGCAGCTTCGATGCCGTAAGTAGCCAGAAGATTCGCTGGTCTGTTGTACGGGTCGGGCTTCAAATGGCCGCCTGCATCAAAAATTATCAACGCAGAACCTTTCAGCAACAAGACTAAAGATCACCTACCATTACGCCCGGTGGCTCCCGAGCAAGCTTGGCGTGCTTCAAAAATCACAATCTTGGGCGCAGGAACGCCTCGAGCTTTGCATTGCTCGAGAATATGATAGACTGTCGCGACGCCTGCGTAGCCAGCACCAATAATGGCAATGTCGACTTGGGCAGGGAGTTCGGGTGTTGAGCGATGGTTATCGAGAGGATGCGGCTCTGACCTCCAAAAGGAAGTCGTGGCGTTGTCAACAGGAAGGGGAGAAGGCGACATAGTAGTTGATTGTGGCTGAATGGATTGTGGACTGGTATCTTGGTTTACTTGTTATCTGTCTGTTGAAGAACAAGGTAGTCAGATGTTTGGTAAAATAGGTGTAAGCAGTCGGTAACCCCCGCTTTATTGACCTGGTACTACCTTTGATAAACAATGTAAATGTAGCTTACCGTGGTAGCAAGACAAAGAGATTACAAGCAACGATGCACCTTACGGGCGAAGCACTAAGGCAAACTCTACTATGTGCATTCAAAGCCCGATAACGTGCGATCAGTTGACCGGCCCGGTTGTTTAGGCAGTAAAGACGTTTCTCTCAAGAGCTTGTCAACGTAGTACAATCTCTCTCCCATATTGCCCCACACGAATTCTACGATAGAATAAGATTTAAACCCAGATAACTACTAAAGAATTGTCCAGCCATCACCGGCCCGGTCTTGATACAGGGCGAAGCTCGGTGGCAACGAGGGTATCTACTGTTATATACCCTATACGGCCGATCAGCATGTAACAGGATAGCACGGCAATCTAGTGCCTGATAGCTGAACCAAATCTGGGTGTACCCCGCGATAAGCAGTTAAACCGGCCAACGTGGGGCAAACCTCCCACTGCTACCCTACGCCATGAGCAGTGAGATTGTACTCCTAAGTTGGCAGGCTGGTAGCCAATGATATATATGCTATTACTGTTCTTCACCAGAAGAATCATTGAATATGAGTTGAAGCCCTTCTTGCTCGCGATACCATTTCTTATCATATAAACGGAATAGTATCATTCGTAACGTGGCGACTTCAGTCCCCAAGGACGATACCAAGATTAGCTGACATAATGATCTTGCTCCAACAACTACCTACATCGATGGGGAAGTCCTCGACGCAGGAATTGACTATGGATACCTAAACGCTTCAAACGTCACTAAGATCTACAGGAGCGTTTTGTTCCAAATGATTCTTCTTGGACTGTAAGTTGTCATGTCCTCCACACCACTGTTCACTAATCCTTGTATACTCCCAGTCTCTCATGTGTTGGTCCAGCCATGTCTGATGCTATTTCTAACCTGGGAGGCGGTGGTCTCTCCACCCCATATCTGGCAAACTTGGCGACCTCTCTGAACTACACGGCTGGCTGTCTGCTTACTCTCTTCGGCGGCCCATTGATCAACAAGTTTGGTATCAAGTGGTCCTGCATCATAGCAGCGGTGGGGATGCCTCTTTCCGGTTCTGCGTACTATGTATGCGCAAAGTACCGTGTAAATTGGTATCTCATCTTTGCAAAGGTAAATCTGGCAACCTATATCTAAATTCGGTCTGCCATTGCTGATAGGCTTTATAGATACTGACAGGATTCACCTATGGCTTTTTATACGTCGCAGAGTCTACGGCCATGTTGTCATATCCCCTCGCAAACGACAGAGGCTTCTATCTAGGTGAGCAACCTCCAAGCCCTGTATAAGGAAGCTACTGACAGCTTAACCAGGTGTCTGGTCTGCCATGCGGAACTCGGGTAGCGTCATTGGAGGCGCCATCAGCTTTTCCAATAATCACAGCGACTCCAAAGCGGGAGGTGTTGCGTGGTCTACCTACCTCGTCTTTATTGCCTTCGGTAAGTCGCACTCATCAAAGACCACCTGTAAAGCGTCTAACGAGAGTCCGATAGAATGTACCGGCCTGGTTTGGGCATCCTTGCTATCACCCACTAGACGGGTCCGGCGTCATGATAGCACCAAAGTTCCCATATACCAGAGAGCCAGCTGGAAGCAAGAATTCTCTGCCTTGTGGAAGCACTTACAGCGCAGAAAGGTGAGTTGTTCTGTAGTCGTATTCGCGAGCACTTGCTGATATTAGAATCGAGACTTGGCTTATGGCTTTACCTGCCTTCTACTCTTTCTTTTGTGGCGGAACGATGGGCACCTACCTCTCGTTGCACTTTTCAGTGCGGGCGCGAGCATTGTCTTCTCTTCTCCTCCGTAAGTACACAATCGACTAATCCTGAGCGCAAAATGATAATCTGGTATCACCCATTAGCGACCCTGTCCATCATCGAGGTGATGGCCTATGGAAAGCTTCTAGACAGGACCCGCTGGTCTCAGACCAAGAGAGCATGGATCTCTTTTGCCTGTTGGTTGATTCCACAGACGGCCTGCTTCATCTGGATTGGTATCGAGTATGCGAAGTTTGGTCGAAGGAAACTCGAAAACGCTCTGGACTATGAAACGTATGCTCCTCCTTGGCCCTGTATTTTCTCTTGCACTGATTACTGATGTGTATTTTCTCAAAGCAACACCAGGAGATGGGCTGAAGCCTACCTCCCATATTTGACAATGCAGTCAACTAGCTACGTATGCCAGTTATCTCTATACTGGATCCTCGGGACTTTCTCCACCAACGCCGGTTCCTCTGCCCGCTCAGGCGGTTTGCTCCGAGCCTTTGAGACCGCTGGACAAACTGTATCATACGCCATAAATTCTCACAGCGACTCTGATGCCAGAATTTCCTTTTATGTCCACGCTGCGATCCTATGCCTCACTGTTCCTTGCATGGTGTTCCTCATTCGGCTGGTCCCTGAAGCGCCTGCTGCCACCGATATAGACGCGGAGCCAGTCATTGAGGGCGTACTTGATAACAAGCAGGTCACTTGAGCCGCCAGACTATGAGGACTTTCGGGGGAACTTTAGTAAGGAGGTTCATTTATAATGCAAACTGCAATCCTGTATATTTATCGGAAGTCTGTATCTGAACTTTGCTCTTCTAAATGAGAATTGGTTATCTTCTTTGCTTAGTATGTGCGTAAGTTTGAGAGTCCATGCATAAAACAGAGAAGGGCCACAGCCTTGGTGTCTGACTCATCTACAATATGACAAAACGGCGAGGTAGAATAGATTGGGAACATCGAAGTCGACCCAGCGGCGTCTGCAATATTACTAGCGATATGAAATCGGCAGCCTGTGATGTGGTGTGAATGATGTCCCCATGTCGCGTTGATGCAAAAGTGAATCTAAGACAAAGAAGACACAGCAGTTTAGTACGAATCTGTTGCTAATACAGTATGACATACGAAAAAGAGCTCATCACTCAGTTCAACCCAAACACGCCTCTCACAAGGAACTATGTAGCTATCGCCTATAGCTTGGACATATCCTCAACAGTCAAAGTGCCTGTTTTCTGGATAAGGTATTCCTCAATAGCCACGTCCTTGCCTGCTTCTTTCCCATAGCCCGACATCTTGATTCCACCAAATGGAGACTCGGCACAAGAAGCGTTACCTGTAGAGAGTTGTTAGTCTCGATTGACAGCTAAGTGACAGAAACAAACATACCAGTATTCATCCCAATCATTCCAGCCTCTAGGCTTTCCAAAAGCCTCCATGTTCGGGAGACGTCTTTAGTGAAGAAGTAGGATGCTAAGCCCATCGACGTGTCATTTGCCTTTTGCACAACCTCCTCTTCGGTTTCGAACTTGTACAGGCCCAGTACAGGTCCAAAAATCTCTTCTTGAGTTGTGAGCATATCCGAGGTCATGCCCGAGATAATAGTTGGCTCGAAAAAGTACCCATTCAGATTCTCTGGCTGTTTACCACCGCACAGAATCTTTCCTCCTTTGCTGACAGCATCTTGGACATGTTTCTTGACCTTATCAACACCACGAGCAGTAGTTAGTGGCCCCATAGTGGAGCAGGACTCAGCTCCATGTCCCAAGCGAATCTTGCTGGTGGCCTCGAGCATCATCTGCGCAAATTTGTTGTAAACGCCGCTCTGGACATAGACTCGATTGGCGTGGGTGCATGCTTGGCCTGCGGTTCGCCACTTGAGTATCATAAGAGCTGCGACTGCTTGTTCAAGATCGCCGTCATCAAAAATAATGAAAGGACAATTTCCACCCAACTCCATAGTGACCTTCTTCAACCCGCCACTGCAATGCCTTGCGATGATACTGCCTACAGAAGTACTACCCGTAAAGGTGACCTTGTGGACGAGCGGATGCTTGCAGAGTGTCTCGCTGACCGATGGGGTATTAGCGTTATCAGTTGAGATAACGTTCAGCACTCCAGGGGGCAGACCCGCGCGAAGGGCGAGGTCTGCCAGAGCCATAACACTAAATGGTGTTTCGGGTGATGGTTTGACGATCATGGTACATCCTGCGGCTAGTGAGGCTGAAACTTTGCGGATAATCATGGCAACAGGGAAGTTCCAGGGGACGAGGGCAACACATACACCGATCGGCTGCTTGATGACAAAAGTTCGACGGTCAGATATAGCGGGTTGAGCAATGGAGCCTCTGATACGCTCAGCCTCGCCGGCAAACCACCAAGCGAAGCCAAGGGCATAATCAACCTCACCTACAGCCTCTGCCATCGGTTTTCCGGTTTCGAAGACGACGATCTTGGCGATGTCTTGTCGTGCATTTGTAATTAGCTCATGCCACTTGAGAAGGATCTTGGCTCGTTGGCGAGGATTGACATGGCGGTAGCTTTGGAAGGCAGCGTGTGACGATTCAACATATTTGTCAACATCGGAGACTTTGTTGGTGGGACTGGCCGCCCAGATGTGACCAGAGCCAGGATCTGCAAAACATTGTATGAGCTTGTGTACTTTCTTTGCTTTCTGCTCATGCTGGCATAAGCTTACCTTCAACGCCAAAACGTTCTCCAGACTGAGATTGGACCCATTGGCCGTCTAACAGCGATTCTTCGTGAAGAAGAGACGGATCGTCAAGCTGCAAGGCATTTGTTAGTCTTAGGCCAGGATGTATCGGCTTTTGAAAAGGGACAAGACCTTGAAAGGTAAGTTTCGTGTCATGTTGCTATTGTGAATAGTGAATACTCGAATGTTGAAGTCGATGAAGGTATACACAAGTTACTTTGGATATCAAACGGACTTATATAATCTACCCATAGTCTAAGCTGAGGCCGTATTAAGGAGATGAAAAGTGCGACCGGCTCTGTCACAATGTACGGTAACAGCCTTCTGTCACAGTCTGTGGACGACCGGATACAACAACGAAGATCCTTCGCGCCATGAAACTCTTGTCCTCTATCTAAGCCGGTGGTTAGTCAGTGAAAGGTTTGTCATGAATCTTGAGTAGTCATCTAGCCTACACTCCATGCGAGCTCTATCAAGGTGCTACGACCTAAAGTAAATTGCCGATCATCCGATAACACGGATCGCAGCAGAACACAGGATTTCCCCACTTCGGTGAGGGGAGCGTCACCAGCCGGTCCCGGTCCGGTCCTCGCTAGCCTATCAGTCCCCAGCAGTTTTTATAATGTTGGATTCCGGGCTACAAGCCGGCTGCTTGGTTCTGGCTTCGCGAATGATCTTCTATCGATGGTTCTGCTTGCTTGAGAGCTCTTTGGCAACGCTCAGCCTATTAGCAATGTTTGGAGACAGTTCAGGCAGGTATGTGTACGTATTCACATAACACTATGTAATGAGATAAGGATGCTGCTTGGAAAGGGCAAACGGGTAAGTTCATTGGGAATTTTTCAGTTACGGTCGAGCGCTGATAAGGCCTATTTATCGCATTAGAAAGGACTTTGCCCAACACTACTCGTCTACTTGGTGCTTGTCCTCTTATACATCACCATATACAACCGCTATCTATTCCAGGTTTTGTATAATCGTCAACTTCTAACCTTTGTTGGTATTTAATCTATGTCTCTTGTGATTGCTGCAATGTACTTCTCGTCACCGCCAGCAGCGACCGAATGGTAGATTGAACCTCAGCCATAGTCGACGACGACATGCAATCCGCTATTCCCAGATTCCCTGAATGCATATACTTGGACTGAAATGCCCTCACTGTGTGATACAGATGTTTCAATTGGTAGTCTACCACCGTCGCCAGCAAGATCAATCTCAACGGCGGATCCAGCTTCAGGCCTGCGACGCGGCAGTCTACCGAGTCGAACAGCGTACAATCTTGGTGCGATACAGATGATGATGATACCGCGTTGCGAATCTCGTGTAATATTTGATCGTATGTAGATAGTAGAAGAGACAAGGGAGTGAGGACCAGGTGAAGAACTGTTTGCCAATTGGAACAAACTGAGTCGGTCGCATCGCCATTGCTTTTCACGCATTGATGTAATAGCTCGGTTACAACGCCCAGGGTCTCTTGGACAGGTCGCATGGCTGTCTCTATGTATTTCGCCGGTCGAGGTTGAGTGCTAACGCCCCTCGCATGAGCGGGCGGTAGTCTCGTGCGTAAAAGCTCTTGCTGGAGGCTCGATAATCTCTCGAGCGGGCTGGATGCATTCGCTGTTTCATTTGCTGGACATAGACGTGGATCGATATTGGGATCGTGCGAAGAGACAGGTGGGCTTGTCGCGACAGACCATGGGTCTTCATCCATGGGTATATCGAGGAAAGGATGCGTGGCGTTAAAGTTGCCGAGGCTGTTGGACAAGTCGAAAGAGCCAAAGAGCGCTGTATGATCTGAAAGGAGATCAGCAGCGATGCAAACAAGATTGGCGAAAGACGGAGACTTACCTGTAATGCAACTATCGCCGAGCTGTGGAGGTGACGGCGGCATGGATATCCCCGAATCAGCAGTCAATGCATCTCCATCTGAAATGCCATAAAACGCGGCATCACAAATAGATTGTGTCTGCTGTATCTCTCTGCCAGCCATCGACGCTTTGCTAGGTCGTCCAACCTTTAGAGCAGGGCTATAAGTGCAGACCGAATCGTCACCAAGACATCGTGAACAACCATCCAAGTCACCAGAGCAGCGTAATTTACGAGAGTGACACCTGTCGCAGGCAAGTCTCTTCTTGGGTCGTGTTCCGGATGGACTGTGCATTATTGCGGAGAAAGAGAATACAATAACTAATTGGGGTTTCACTCACGGAAATGAGAATGCAGAATAAATTACCAGCGGATTTTGTTGTTCTGTTGCATGGTAATGTAGCAATTGAGTATCCCAAATGGAAGGATTCGGGATGACCGTTCCTTTTTAGGACATGCTTTTACGAATGTCCAAGTCGAGAATAAGATTCAACGTTTGTCCCTTGTAGGAAGATGATTATTGCTTTTGGCAAACAGGCCCCTGCAACCCCCCTGTTTCACTGTTGGATCTTTAGTGGGCGCTTGAAAACCTACGCATTTGGCAGTTGTGACAATAAAGGACATATTCTTGTGATAACGCACTCATCGTACCACCCACAGCAAAGGATCCAAACCCCTGGGCGGCACAGAAGTTCGGCATCTTCCATCATTGCAGTTGTACAAAAGTCCAGGCGGAAGGAGATTATTCTTGTCCGATGAATCACCCCACAAGTCATGCAGCGCATCTACGCGACGTTGCATTTCATATCTAACCCCCAAAACATCAAAAACAGAACAAGAATCCTTCCATTCGCTGCAGACATCACGGTAGGTAGGTCCTTAGCTTCGGGTAATTTTGTGCCATTCCCGCTTACCCGTCAGACTAGTACAGCATGGGAAGCTCAATCGGTAATTGAGGGCTTTAGAAAAAGTCGTACCGCCAAGAGAAGATGTACCTTTCCTAGTGGCCCGCCAATCTCACCTAAGGATACGCTGCGGCGAAACATGCTCAGTTGCAAGCGTCAGCCCTGTAGTCGGAGCTGGGCGATCAAATCTTGGCGTGCAGCGGAAGAGGAGGGAATTCCCCAGCGTTAGAAAGGTTCTCTCGAGAAAAGAAGATTTCTTGTGATTATTGACGTGAACTTGCGAGTGGCTTTGTATCATATCATGCTGCAAAATGTGCAGATGTCACTGTGAACGCGCTTCTGTACCTTCGACGGTACCCTACTCCACGTTGAAGCGCAGGTGTCAGGCAGATTCACGATCATCTCCAATATCTCCGACAGTCCAGGAACAG
This sequence comes from Fusarium oxysporum f. sp. lycopersici 4287, assembly GCF_000149955.1. Taxonomy (NCBI): domain Eukaryota; kingdom Fungi; phylum Ascomycota; class Sordariomycetes; order Hypocreales; family Nectriaceae; genus Fusarium; species Fusarium oxysporum. The sequence goes on from NC_030993.1 coordinate 319,634, forward strand.
CCCCAACAAAAAAAAAAGAGTCCTAAAACCACCGCAATCACGAGCTTTACATCCCGAGATCGTACGTTAAGTCATCGAAGGAACCGTCAGTGGGGCACTCTCAAGTTCGACCCATTGTAAGCAATCTATTTTCGTTTGTGTTGAGCATTTACGTATTCTGGCTCCTGCGCCTCAATCTTATCTAAACGGAGTAAACCTTCCTCCTGTCCTCCGTTCGCCTACCCTGCAGGGACAGGTGTGGCGATTTGTGCACCAATTACTCAACTCTCTCCTGTAAAAATTCTTTCTTGGCACGCACTGTTAGTGCGGTGCTAGGAGCGGGATTTTCTGCAGGCCACGCGACCACACAAAAACTGCGGGGACGCTATCGGCTCCCTAACAGCAGTTTTCAGAGAAGGAATTTTGGAGAGTTCGCCTTCTCTGACAACACCTTTGTCGGATCTAATGGCGGCACCTCAGAACCAGAACGCCTTAGATATCGGAGGGCGATGCCCCGGGCATTCGTAGCGACATCCTTCCGATCAACGACGCCGATTGCGATGGGTTTTTCTCCTTTAAAGGCAAGCCGCACCGTCGGCCTCTGATCCCTTCCCGAGGTTTTTCCCTGCCGCCGCGACAGTCGACTACGAGCTACAACTTGGTTACTGGAGATTGTGGACTGCGTCAGCAGATGTAGTGATGCGCGAGAGAATTCTGGTCGGTGGAAAAAGTTCGACAATAGATTGCCCTCGAACCCGCTGACGGGTGACGGGCTTGAGAAATACAGCACCTTTTGTGCCATTGGTATGCTGGATGGTGAAGGAAGCGGGGTATCCTGTACCTAGCTAGCTCAGCACGTCTTTTGCTCCAGTAGGAGATTTGGCTTCGTTACAGCCACCCAGACGAAAAATACACATACATACATACATACATACATACATATGCACCAATTACAGGCGCAAGAACGCGAGGTGCGTGCTTTAGCCGTTGGGTAAAACTTGTCTTCACCTGCATGGTGGTTGCAGTGAGGTTGCAGGGATAGCCTCTCTTGGTGACAAACGGGGAGTTATTGACACGTGTAAGACCGTATATCCGGATGTCAGACGCCTGATTCGGCCTTCAGAGACTGACGAGTCTGTACGTTTGGCAGTTGTCTGTCAGCTACGCGGCCCTCCTTTCTAGTTTCATCACATTACATCGTCGAGACTCATCCAATTATACTGGGGTAACTTCTGCGAATCACAGATCTTCCATTAAGCGTAACCATCTATGATGATTCCCATCTAGGCTGCCACTCTCGTTTAGTCGTTCTGAGATGTCATCCTAGTAATTTTGGACAAGATCTTCGCCGTTGGCATTTTAAGTTATTCTTATTGGCTATGGAATACAACTTCCATTCCTATCTTGGGATTGCAGAAGCATAGCACAGGTAGCTTGAAACAGGTGAACAGACATCATATTGCAAAGATAATCAGGAACCTTGAATTGCTACCTAATCATGTGACCGATCTAGAGTAGAGTCCATTGTTACTTGCAGTTTTCAGTATCCTCCACAAATATTAGTACACGCGCCGACAACTTCGGACCACCCCACCCCGGAAAGCAAGTGACAAGCCCATAAAAGGCTTAAGCAGAAACACCGACAGGCTTCTGGCAGAAAGCACCGAGCTCAAGCTACATTCCAGTCAGTCTCCTCATCATTATTAGTTCCATAGAAGCAGCTTACAATCTCGGAGAGGCCACAGCAGCGGGCCTTCTGGCCAGACTCGGCGCAGATAGCCTGAAATTCCTTGGCACTGTTGGGAGTCTTGGTAGCTATTATCACCGTTAGCAACTGTCGATATTGAAAATATTGGGGGTGAACTTACGAGCGCGGCAGTCACCAGAGAGGACTCCAACGAGGTTGAGACTACAGCACTGGGGGTTTCCGAAGAGACCGCCGCTGGGGCAAGCCTCATAGCCGTTGGCGGAGGTAGCCGGCAGGGCGTAGGCGGTGCCAGCGAGGAACAGAGAAACGATGGTGTAGAACTGCATGTTTGCGGTATTGAAAGGTTGGACTGGAAAGATTGAAAAGAGTTGTGATGGGTCGTTTGGATGCTGAGTGGTGATGATGAAATATCTGGAAAGCTGGCGCAAGATGCAGTCTTTATAGAGAAAGACGCTCAAGAGTGGTGAGACAAGTCATCTCTCCTAGGTATTCTGGATATTATTTTCCAACCTCCCGTTCCTTAAGGGCCCTGAGTTGTTCAAGATGACTTCTGTTTCCGGCGTTTTTGACGAGGGAGGTTGAAGCTTGGAATGCTTCTCAGCTCTGCATCGTCCTCTATTGATGCACGAGCATGGACCGTGGCCTTGCTAAGGTCAACCAGGTTGTCAAGCTGCGTGACACTAACTTGATTCATTTGCAGATCATCATGTCCCAATGTCTAAAAAGTGGCCTACCCCAGAGTATTAGATTTTAACAAGATAATAGACGAGTTTACGCTCCCTGTAGCCTAGGTCGTCGATAGATCTTCCGCGTCTCTGGCAAGGGAGCTGTATGTCACTTAATTATTATACACATTTTGCTGATATCTTTCTTCTAATAAACTTGAGTTTTCAGTCTTCAAATCGGATAGATGTAGGAGATGGAAAACAACAATAACTAAATAAAGTTGTTTACCAACAGCTATGCTATCCACTCTGAGACACCGTATAGTAGTGACGGGAATCGAATTCATTTTTGATTGAACCAAGAAAGAGAAATGCAAGGAGCATCCCTTGGATTTAATTTCGGAACTCGCTGTCACAAGCAACCAATTGCCGAAGCTGCGGGGGATATATCATGAATCAGCTGCCACTTACTCGGTCGCAACTAACGACATGCCTCATGCAACTGCCGTGCCGATGTCTTAGACAAAGCCAGGAACCAGCCGCCGATCTTGTCCCTGTATGCGGAGAATTCCCATAATTAGTTGGAGTCACGGAGAATTCCCCATGCCGCGATGTTACCAGCAACACGGCTGACAGTTTCTCCCTTGACAATGTCTCAGACGTCAGAGAATAGTTGTTGATCCCTACTTGTTTCAATATGACAACCCCGCATAGATACGATTTAGTGACAGCAAGGAAATACTAGTTGATGATCACTGCTATATTCAAAAAGAATATTCCCTGTAATGCATCACTTAGTGCGTACAGAAAATTACCAACAAAGCTGAACTGAATGCTGTTACAACGCATTGCATATGAAGGCCAGTAAAAATTCCCATACTTGGCAATATTGACAAAGTCCTTTCGATTCGATGATTTAACTATAAAGCTACCATGCCACTATGTACAAGAAGGGAAATTATTAAGTCCTTAGATCAAGTAGCCAAGCTCGGAACTAAGCACATGCAGTCAGAAGCATGTTCCCGAACCTAACAGCAGTAACTAAAGCTACCTCCACCTTCACACTTTAGACAACATAACTCAACCAGTCAAGGTATACTAAGATGATCTAGAAAGGAATCCCGAATAGAATGAATCCAAATCCAAAGAATCCAAGAAGACCCAACTCAACGTAAGAGGCTTTAGTGGCGCCAGCAGTGATGGCAGATGGTTCTCCTGGAGCAGGACCACTGGTAGGGCTAGGAACAGGATTCTCTCCTGAGGGGTTGGGTATGATAGAAGTTGCCAGAGATGCAGGGGGTTTAGGAGCTTCCCCTCCAGAACCACAAGTCGTGCATGCAGCAGGAGGGTTGGGCTGAACAGAGGGTTGAGACTGCTGTCCTGCAGGGAAATTGGGGTTCTCTGGCTTGCCCTCACCCGGTTTGTTGGTTGTTTTGGGGGGCTGAGGAGGAGCAGGAGATGGGGGTTTGGGACCGCCGCACGTGGTGCATTTTTCTGGCTGAGGGCCCGTAGGGGCTGGCTTCACAGCAGGGGCAGATGAAACAGGTTGTGGCTGAACTGGAGGCTTGCCAGACGGTTTGCCCTGATCATGGCATGTCTCACAGTGCTCGGGCTGCGGCTTCGGAGGCTTGCCAGGGCCCTTGGTAGGAGTCGCCTCAGGGCATGGGACAGTGAGCGTCGCAGTGATAGGCTTCTCACCACAAGAGTTACAAACAGTAACAGTTGAGGTAAAACCAGGCGGAACACCAGTCGTGCGAGGCTGACACTTTTCCTTGTGGCAACCCTCAGTGATGGTGTACGTATGCAGACGCAGACCCGTGGAGCAGAACTCGTGATACTCAGTTGTATACACGGTATGAGGACCACCTGTGCCGTTGCCGGACCAAGTACTGGTCGGCTCGACTATGATGGAGGTGATGGTGGGAAAGGTCTTGGTTGAGGTAACGCAGGAAGTTGTTTCTGCGTTGACTGCCAGACTGGCAGTCAAGAGGAAGGGGATGAGGGACTTGAAAGTTTGCATTGTTGAGGTGAGTGATGAAGCGAGTGACAGAATGTGTGAACGAGTGAAAGTTGTCAAATGACTTGTATGTCTGCAGTTGCGAAAACATCCCTTCGTTCAAGTATTATATATCGCCGACCTCTCAGTAACCAAATTCTTCTAAAATTACCTTCGCACCTCCATACCTCCCAATATTCCACAATAGTCCGCGCACTTCCAACTTTGAAACCAAAACATGCACAACGCAGCTGAAGTAAAAACTCAATGCTTGTTGATCCGTCCCAAGGAGGCAATATTGATATCGCTACCTTGCATACGAGTTCCCACGTCAAAGCTGTTTCGGGAAGTTGATCGACGGCTAATATCTCCGGTGTAGCCTCGCTTAGCGGAGAGAATGTGAGACAAGCAGGAGATAGTGTCAATAGTTGGGTTTTCAAGAGACAAAGTTTTGCGATGGGAGCTGAAAGGCTTCACTTTTGCGGTGCAAGTCGGGTCATGGAGGTCGCGTCGGCATTTCTGAACTCAAACATCAGAAATTACCTCAAAGTCGTAACTTGTTGTTATTCAAGAATAAACATCTACATCTGCTCAGTTGGGCATGTATATACAGCTACTCCTCAGCCCGAGTTCAATGTCAGCGATATCCTTCTCATCAGTTTCTGATTACACTCGTTTGCTTCCAATCACTTGCTTATTCCTCTTCCCCTGAACACTCATTGATCACCATGAAGTCCAAGAGTATCATGGCCGCTTCAACAGTGATGGAGCTTGCTCTTGCCCAAGCTTCTGCTGATCCTCTTTGCTCCACCATCATCAATCTTCAGCCTATTGAATATCAATTCCAGCAGCCTGTTCTCATCGACTCCTACTTCCCTGCCAACACTGACATTGTCCTCGATGATGGCCACGTTGTACATGTCACCAATGCTCCAACCTCTTTGAGCACTGTTCTGACGGATGTCTCGACAAGCTCGACTACACTGACCAGGTTCGTTCGCCATTTTATCTACAGTTGGGTTGGCTTTTGACTAATCATTTCGAAGTAGTGCTTCCAACGGCAACGGCAATCCGCCAGACGGAGGCTATCTCACCTTCACCGTTCCTGCGAACCCTGATGATATTGGCAATCATCCTGTCACCAAGACATATCCCCCAACTGAGCCCGGCCAGCCGGGCATTGTGGTCATTCAGGTTCCAACATCTCCTCCTGGAGCTGATGGCATCCCTACCTCTTCTGTCCCATACGTGACGGTCACTACCACTGGAGACTTCCCTTCTCTTACCGGCCCTGTCACGACTACTGTCACTCCTGGTGAGCCAGGAGCAACCGGTAGTGTCATTATTGAGGTCCCCAACACCAAGATTACTTCTCCCTCAGCATCTTATGTTACCGTCACTACTCCAGGAAGCGTTGCCCCAACTGACGCCCCTCGCACAAGCACTATTCCTCCCAGTAACCCTACGGATCCTGGCACGGTTATTGTTGTGGTTCCAAGCTCCCAGGCTTCATCTGTTTCCTCGATCCCATTTGTTACTGTTACCACCACTGGTAGTACCCTCAACCCAACGGATGATCCCATCACGTCGACTATTTCCCCATCTGGGTCAACAGGTTCCGGCACTGTCATAGTGGAGGTTCCGCCTTCCAGTTCCCCTAGCGGCTCTGGCGCATCCTCCTCCCCTGTCTCTGTCGTTACCCGCACTGTCACTGGAGACGATGGTAATGGTGAGCCCTCTACGACTACTATCACCCCCACCGCAAGCTCTGGTCCCGGGACCGTTATTGTTGAAGTCCCGCCCCCCACCAACAGCCCCTCGGCTACATCACCTGGAAGCAGCAGGCCTGGAGGTCCTGGTTCCTCTGGAACTGGCAGCTCTGCTAGTCAGGGGCCTAGCGATAGCGCCGCTCTATCTAGTAGCACTGGCGATGCTGGACCATCCTCATCTGTGCCGGAGACTTCTAGTCCCAGTCGGGCGACTACAGATGATGCTGCTTCGAGCACTTCCGCCAGCGCACCTGCAAGTAGTTCAGCTGCATCATCAATCACGCAGTCTGAGACACCATCCAGTGCTGGCGCAGAGACGAGCACCCCTGCCACTTCTCCTGCTTCTTCTTCTGCCCCTTCAACGAGCGATGCAGATACCAGCTCTCCTGTCAACCCCACCACCTCCAGCCCTGCTTCGTCAGCAGCTACCTCTGCCCCTGGTTCTTCCACAGAGTCCGCTCCTAGCTCATCCACCAGTTCAGCGGCCGCGAACTTTGATCCTTGCCCCGACAGTCTCTATGGAAACCCTCAGTGCTGTTCCGTCGACGTTCTTGGGGTTGCAGACGTTGAATGCGATTCACGTAAGTACCTGCTTAATAGCTCAAGACAGATCATAGCTAACATGACCAATAGCCACCGAGTCTCCTACCGATGCCGATAACTTCCAAGCCATCTGCGCAGCTAGTGGTCAGCGAGCTCGATGCTGTGTCCTCCCTGTGGTAAGTCCTTTTCTTGAACCGGAAAACACTAGATACTGACTCATTTCGCACTATAGCTTGGCCAAGCTCTTGTTTGTTTGACTCCAGTTGGCGTATCGAACTAAACCCAGCTTTACATTTTTTTTGGGAGAAGATCTGGACTTATTGTATGGGAGAACTGTAAGATGATATTCTGGAGTGACCGGGCTAGTGGCTTACGAGAGGCTTTTTGGAAGCCATGCTTGGAATGGACACAGACCTCGCAATATGGAATGTTTTCTATGCTCTAAAGGTGCTTTTTTGACTTATACAGTAATTGTAATACGGAGAGCCGACCTCGTTCTTCAATTCTAAATGGCTCTGAGCATTTTCGTTTCCTCATGAAACATTTTTCAAGGTACCGCTTCCCAGGTAATGACGATTGGTTTCGCTGGATTATTGAGTGTCAACATTGAAATGCAGTAATGACATTTGTTTAGCAATCGCTGGCAAGAAACTGTATAGGAATTCCATGGATAATTTTGAGGCTGTGCGCATAGATTTCGCTGAGGTCAGACGAGTTGCTACTGGTTACGCGCTAATGTCTCTATTTATGTCCGGGATTGTAAGCGGCAATATTCCTTCCACATACTCCGCCTCATGCGCGGTCACTAACCCCACGATTTTCACAACCTTTCTCATAGTAATTATTAAGCATAACTCTTCGTTAACCCTTCCCGTCGGCATCTAGTTATGCCGTGTTTAAGGACATCTCTGCAAGACTCTACAGCGCTTCTCTTTGGCCCCCAGTGAAATCTCACCAATACTGCTATAACAGCTCAATGACGATGGCTGCATGTAAATTGGTCTTACGCGCTAAGTGATAAATACAAGAACAGCCCTGCTCCAGCTTAGATTACTTACTCAAGTTACCCACAAGTCGCCAAAACTCACCATGCATGCTTCATACTTCTCATACAACCTTAGCAGACCATACCCTTATGTATGGTTTACTCCGGCTGTTCTTGTTGGTGGATTGATCGCGACAGCACTTATCGCATTTCTGAGCGTCGCGACACAAGGTTACGAGACTATTTCCATGGCTACCTCCAATCCCAACACGACCAGCGAAAATCGTAATCCTTTCTCGGACTGGCCTTCCTTCCTGACCGCAAACACAAAGTCGCTCTGCTCCACCACGACGATCCCCATTGGCACTGAGTTCTACACCAACAATACCGCCCTCAAGTATACAGTTACCAAGATTTGGCGCGGCGACAATCCAAAGGAGCCAGATGCACTGCTGGGATCATTGCCCTACCTCAACAACCCCTTCCAATCATGTGCAGTGAACGGTATCACGATTGAGTTTGAGGGCATCGATCGCAGTGCCTCTCAGATCGCGCTTCAGCAATGGGGCGCCAAGCTACGAGCTTCGCTATCCTGTGAGGTAGACACGCCTGGCGGCAGAACGACCGTGAACATGACAACAACCTACGACGTCAACGGCATCGATAACGATGTGGGCACAGCGTTCCCAGGTCGGAACGACACAGATAAGGCAAGCTTATGGTGGGGAGAGTCACTTCTTGCTTGGTACTCAATAGCCTTGACCAACGGCATGCACGTTGCTAACGAGAAGTTCTTCCGGGGAGAGAATGACAAAGATGTTCCTCCAATTTACAAGGGTCACATTTCCTTCACGAAAAGAAAGACAGTCGTGCCATCGGCGCAGGGTATCAAGGCGCTGGATTTCTTCCAAGTCAGCTGCTTCTTCGTCCCTTTCAGCAACAATGGCGTATCTCCCAACGTTTATTACTGCAGCCATGAGAAAATGAAAAACTCACATTTGATCGAGAAGCTATCCAAAGCGGACGACAGCGACCAGTTGATGCCTCTCCCTGGTATTTGGATCTCGGCAGATAGCCTGGCTAAAGCCTTCTATTTCACCATTCTCGCCGATCTTGGACAGACAGACTCGGGACTGAATATTCTGGACAACGTTGAGCTTCTGACCCATTACACCAAATACTATGAAGCTATCCAGAATCGCACGCCTATTTGGGGCGACAATCTCAGAGTCAACACCACAGAAGGGTTAGCTCATCGCGCATTCACATCCAAAGACGCCCCTGTATGGGACGAGGCGGGTCCCTAATGTGAATGAGAAGGTTGTGAATTGCCTAGTGGGTAGTGTAATAGTCCATGAGATATATGTAGTCAAGATGCTCAATGACCCGGATATGCCATGTTGAAGCAAGCATAAGCAGTGACAGCCAGTGCAACGATCCCCAAATAGAAATCGCCGGTGTCCGAGATGCCGCTCGCAGATGACTGACCCTTTCCTACATCACGCGGAATGAGATTAAAGGTCTTAGAAATGGAAGACCACGCTGTGACTGCCGGCGCCACAACCGTATCCGCCATACCAAAGCAGTACTCAAACGGCAGTCCAGTACTCCATGACAACAAATACGTCAGACCAAGAGAATACACCTCCATGAGCCGGTGACGTCTCCCAGATCCAAAGCATGGCAGCGTGAGCAGAATAAACCTGTAAACTGCGTGCGTAAAAATCCAGCTCTTGGAAGCAGCGGTGAAGACGAAAAGGTCATCGTGTAGCATGATAGTTTTCCACTGCACACTATACCCTTGCAGGACAATCCAGGCAGACAGAGAAAGACAAGCGGCCTTGCAGCAAATGCCACGGAAAGACCCTCCAGAAGGCGTCGCGACCATCATGAGAATATTGCCATAGACTGCAAAGTTGACGTAAATGGTGAAAGCGTGAAGCCATTGCGCTTTCGTCGGCCTGCTAGCGACGATGAACAGAAGGACGGAGCCGAGGCCTAAGGGCAGTTCGGCCATAGTCTTGGCCATTTCACCCTTGGTGGAGGTTCGATCAAAGAGGACGATGATGGCGCTAGTGGTGTAGACGATGGTGAGGAGAAGGCCCGGTTTGGAGATGAGGCAGCGGTAAGCGAGGAAGAGGATCCCGCTGAGGGATGCGTTGAATGGAATGTCGAGATACGGCTCTAATGCCGCGTATACTGATAAGAGACTCATGGTGATGCGCCACTATATTGGTGCCTTTGAACGGTTGAGAAGAGAGTGGCTTGAAATAGTCGTGAAAAATGGATGTCGCTTCCCGCCTGTTCCGTGCGTGCTACGTGCTCGTTGCTAACCCACAAATACAGGGGTCCGAGGTCTTTGATTGGTCAGCCAAATATCAACACACGAACTCTAGGGTAAGATGTGTCCAATTATGTTTATGGTTTACATACGAACAGTGATTTGAGATGCGAAAGTCTCTATTAGACTCTCGTTTCAGACTACAAATAAAAGCTGGCAGACCTCCAGCTGCAGTTGGAAAAGTACTTTCTGCATAGCGATACCAATGAAGCGCGGTACACTCTACCAGGAACAAGAATATAAGCATTGAAAATTGCAACGTCGACGATTGACTGTACGGGTCAAGTCTTAAGAGTTCAGATGCAAGAAAAAGTATATACCCAAGATTCTATCCTGCGCCATAAAGATCTACTTAGACTCCGTAGTGTATATACGGCACCCAGAGCGGAGTTTTACGTGTCTCGTCGTCACACGAGATAATATCCCGTTCACTTCTGCTCCTAACTCTCGTCCTTTCTTCAGCCAGCCATTTATCCCTGAGTATACAAGTAGCTCGATGGAGTGCTTGGCTGACGGGTCCATCATGAAATCCACTCTCCCCCAGAACCTTGTATGTCATCCGCGCCATGTCAACGCACAAAGCATCGTCCACCTCCCACAACGTTCCAATGACATGTCGGAAGCCGGTCAGCTGGAATGCGCTTGTGAGATGAAGACTCTCGTCGGCTAGCTTCTCATCCAAGCTTTCACCCGTCTTGCAGGCGGAGAGGTAGGCGAGGAAGGGTGCGCCGGAGCGGAGATTGGTCTCAAGCAGACTCTCTACCGTCAGCGGTTGATCTTGCCAGTCTTCAAGGTAGATTAAACTGTTCAAGGGGTCTGATTTCGTGCTGCCGTGACCTGCAAAGTGAAACACACGGCATTTCTGGAGGGCCGCCAAAGTCTCAGCCTTCCGTGGCTGCGGATGTTTAACTGGTAGTCCCGCCAAATCGAACATTGACTTCACAGCCCGAACTTCGGCATCTGCATATTTCAAACGGCTTTGCCCTTTGGTCTCATTCATCGCCAAAAGTACGACATCGCTATCAGAATCGACATCTATAGTCTTATTGTGTTCCTGGCGGGTGTCGATGATAGCTTTGATGGATGAACTGTAGGACGACATCACCTTATCGAGTGTCGTCCTGCCGCTAGATTCAAGGTGATAACCAGCTGCGTGGAAAGGAAATCTGCTCAGCGCCCCTGTAGGAATCCACCATATGCGGGGCAAGGGATCTTCTGGTGAGGGCCGATTGAGACCAAGAGCTTTGAGAACCGGTTCGACCACAACGTCCCAGAGCCACTCTAATGTTTCAAGTGATTGGAGACTCTGCGCTCGTCTAGAAATTTCGTCCTCGGACAGGGCTGTGAGGGATAAAGCTCGGGTACCACTTAACAAGAAGGGCATCGCATCTGTGAGAGCTCACATTAACCATGACAATAGGGCCTTGCTCAGCCGCCAAACGCATCTCGGTGTCGGTAGCCGGTAGCAGGAACCGCTCATGACCGGGGATGGTCCGAATCTCGCTCAAGAGAGTGGCCATCTCACTATTTGCCCAGTGCCTTCGGTCAACCCCGAAAGAACCAGAGGCGGCATCGGCAGTCATCATGACATTCGTCTGCGTTGGGGAGTCGAGTATACGACGAAGATCGTGAAACGACTGAACTAGATCAGGACGTTCGTCCTGAATGGAGGATAGATCGGTGCGAAGGTCACGAAGTGCGCCAGCTAGCAGACCGCGCCCTGACTCGAGAAGTTGAATGGCAGCTGATGCTCCTTGACCTGTGTGCAAGGCCACTGCAGCAGCATCAGAGGCAAGACCAGCAGTTTGAGAAAGAATAACCTTCTTGTCAACCGAGGCTAATGAGTTCGGTGCTGACAACGGAATCAAGTCAATAGTAGTTTTTGCGATCTGATACGCTCTTTGACCGTACTGAAGGATTTCTGGAGTCGAGAGGAGGTAGCGACCTGCAAAGATTCTATAGGTAGGAAGAGACACTGTTGACATCAAGGCCTCTTCATAACAGCGCTGAGACTCTATCTTGTCCTCTTTCAAACCTGTGCGTATGAATCGAGAGTCCAGCTGGTGTCCTAGGTTATTCAATAACCCTGCCCTGCCGGGATAGTCAACGGAGGTGGCCTCTACCGCTTCTCTGGCAGCCGTTGTGGCATTCTCCAAGTCTTCTGTTTTATGCGTGCTCATATACCAATGGTCTAGAGAACGGCTGAGGTTAAACAACCATGCCGCTCGCTCAGAGTGACCCATGTCGGCCATCTTGACAGCTTCCCCACCCAAGTCAATGGATTCTTTTAGATCTTTCATGTCCCCTGTCTTCAAGAAACGGCTTGTAAGTTGGACAGCAAGATTGCTTAGCAGGTTGGGTCGCTCAGAATGGCCGTCGAGGCATGCTTTTATGGCTTCTCTTGCAGTATCAATGGCCTTATCAAGGTCAGTTGATCCCGTCGCCAAGTCGGACGATCGACTAAAACGATAGTAAAGATGAGCACTGAAGTTGTTCAGCCGTAAGGACCGATTGGCATTACCGTCAGATGTCGCGTTCACAGAATCTCTCGAAGCATTGATAGCTTCATGAAGATCTGCTATCGCTCCAAACTGCTGGTATCGAGTGCAAACGATCACTGCGAGGGTATTCAAATGTGCTGCGCGATCGGGGTGGCTGTCGGAAGTTATATCGACAACTTTCCTAGCAAGGTTTATGGCTTCCTCCAAGATTCCGGTGGCGCCTGTACGGGAGAATTGGGTACTGAGCTGCAAAGCAAGATTATGCAGTAATATTGGCCGTTCCGGACGGTCTTCAGGTGTGAGTTCAACGGCCTCTCTGGCGACTTGAATAGACTCATCTAAGTCCGTCATGTCTCCAATGGTTGCAAACCGCCTTCCCAATTGAAGACTGAGGTTTTTCAAGAATTTGGCTCTGTTGGGGTGGCTAACAGGGGTCGTCTTTATTGCTCGCTTGGCGACTATGACAGACTCTTCCAAATCGGCTACGCTTCCCCGAGCTGAATACCTATCACCGAGTCGAACACTGAGAGAGTTCAAAAGGACCGCCAAGTCTGGACTGCCATCGGAAGTGATTAGAATGGCCATTCGGATTACCTGGACCGCCTCTTCTAAATCCGTCGCGTCTCCAAGAGCAGCGTATCGGTCGCCAAGCAGAACGCAAAGGTTGTTCAATCTTGTGGCATGTTCAGGATGGCCATATGATGTTGTCTTGATAGCTTCCCGACTAACTCCGATGGCTTCTTCCAAGACTTGGAGCCTTCCTCCGCTCGAATACCGCGTTCCCAAGAGGGCTCCTTGAGTGTCCAGCCACCCAGCCCGATCTGGATGATCATCCGGGGAAAGTTCGATAGCTTCTCTGGCGATTTCGATAGCTTCCTCCAAGTCATGGTTTCTGCCAAGATAAGAGAATCGGTCGTTCAGGAGCTTGCTCAGGTTGATCAGCCGTGTTGATCGGTCAGCATGATCTTCGGGCGTGCCATCCACCACTTGCCTTGATGCCTTGATGGCATCTTCCAAGTCTTCAAAGGTCCCAACATGAGAAAATCGATTCCCTAAATGCACACTGAGAGTGTCCAAATATTGTAGATGGTCGGGGTGATTACAAGAGGCCATTTCGCTAGCTTCTTTCGCAGCTGCAATAGCCTCATCCAGATCTGGTAATATACCTTGTTGTAAGAATCGATCGCCCAGATATATACCGAGGGCATTGAGCATTGAAGCTATATCAAACTCTCCATCAGAATCATGGGTTGAGGCCTCTTGAAGTGCTTGTTTCGCAAATTTGATAGCTTCGTCTATATCATTTTTCTCCCCTAGAATAGAGTATCGGGTTGCTAATAGCGAAGCAAGAGTCTCCAAGATTTCTGCCATGATGGGATTTGAACTTGTGGTTATCTCCAGAGCCTTCTTTGTGCTAGTGATAGCAACATCTAGGTCTGGCATCTCCCGGGTGTTTGAGAATCTTTTCCCTAGAAGGTTTGCTAACTGGTATGAGTATTCGACGAGGTCGGGATCATCGCTGAGTGTCAAATAGATGGCTTCCTGGATACTCTGAATTGCAAAACCCAAGTCTGTTTTGTCTGCTGTAACTGAGAATCGTCTGTCGAGTCTGAGAGCAAGGTTTTGCAAGAGGGTTGATCGATCGGGGTCTGAGTTTGGAAGCATATCGACAACTTCCTGAGCAAGATCGATGGCTTCATCCAGGTCAGGTCTCGACTCCTTAAGCAAAAATCGATGATAGAGAAAGGCTCCAAGGTTACTCAGCCACTCCGTTCGGTCCGGGTGATTCTTGCTAGGAGAATCCATCGATTGCCTAGTGTTGGCAATAGCCTCGTCGAGATCTGCCAGTTCTTCTGTAACTGCAAACCGGTCGTTTAATAAAAGAGCAAGATTGTACAAACGTTCTGAATGCTTGGGATCATGGTCGGGAGTCTCAAGAACAGCCTGTTTTAAAACAACGATCGCCTCTTCTAGGGTCTTCATTCCTTCTGTACGCGTATATCTCTCACTCAAAAGGGTTCCAAGAAAGCTCAGCCATTCTGGCCTGTCAGGGTGCTGATGAGAAGGAGCTTGGATAGCTTGCCTGACCATGTCAATAGCGTTGTTTTGATCATCCGTCACTGACGTGACGGAGTAACGATCATTCAGTAGAGTTGCAAGATCATATAGTTGTGAAGCTCGGTCCGCATGGTCATCAGCAAGCGCCTTGAGACGTGCTTGGGCTTCCGCGATTCTGCTAGAAAGTTCCTGCATTTTAGATTACCAAGCTCCTAGGGGTACTTAAAATGGGATGGTCTTTTCCGCTGTTGAATCCAGAAAATGGGTGATTGCTGCAATATTTGATCTTTCAAGAACCGCGCGGTGAATGAAGGAAATCAGGCTGGGCACTGTGGCCTGTTTCCCTTCACGTGGGCTGAGGAGAGTAAGCATGCCAAGCCACGTTTGCTATTATTAGGTGACATGAATTTGGCATACATTATTTTTAGCTGAATATCTCGTTATATACTAAATCAGGCTTTGGTGAATTAATATAGTAGTAGCGTAAAAAGAACATAATAGTAAGAAATTAAGAAATTAAAATAAATTAAAAGAGATAATAATTTTTGACTTATTTATTTTTAAAGTTTATGAAAAATTAATTTTTCTTAAATATAAATTCTAAGCTCTTTAGAAATATCAAGACCTCCCTATTACACTATTATAGAAGTTATATTATACCTTTTTCAGCTGCAGGCTCCAGCGCTATGAATTAGGTTATGTCTTCGTGACTTAACGACTATGTGTTTTAATTCGATTGGGACCACCGTGTGCTGATGGCTTCACTTGATCAACCTTCCGAACTGCTCCTTCAGGAACATTCCTTCGCACTAATGAACACCGAGGTTCAGCTATGATGCAGCTTGAAGATCTTGATGTTTGCTCCTACCAACGCTGGCACATGGGTAGTTATACTTTTGAGCGCCTCGGGTTACACTGTACCTGTTTTAGACTAGCAATGATGCTCATCTCTCTCCCCCACGCAATGTCAAGGGACTTAAAATGTAATAGTAGCGGGCTGATGGGCGAGCTAGGCGAGGCAGCCATTTGGTATCAGTGGGGTGAGTGGGAAACTTGGAGAACACAGCTGAAATAATTACCAACAGTACAGGATGCGCCGGCCCGGATAAACATTCCGGGCGCCCTTGTGAGCAAAACACTGGAAAATGGGAATGCAACCAACTATAACTCAACAACTTCATTATCCACCAGTCTCTAGCAAAATCCATTATCTCTTCCATCACATTTCAAAATGGCTCGAGGTGTACGCAATAAGGCACAGCTGGGAACCTACTATCGGACTGCAACAGGTCCTCGGTCTGTCCCATTGACCGACCCTCAAGGTCATCGTCTTCGGTGGCCGATAGATATTGGGGGCGTCCACGTTTATTCAAGGGATGCTGAATCTGTCATATTTGTACCCAGCTCCCGATTCTGGATCGAAAACGAAGCCGACGACCCAGATGCTTTGTGGCGAGAAGACACAGAGGCTTTCGACTGCTTTAAAACGTCTTATGCTTATAACATGATTGGCCAAGAGCATCCAAGAATCGTACCGTAGGTCATCAAGAGCAACCATTCCCACGGCTCCTGCTAACTGAATATACCAGTGTTATCGGTCAAGATGCCTGGACAGGTCTTCCTATACTAAAGAAACCGTCGTATGGCTCTCTTTGGACCTTTATACAGAACTATGGCTCTCATGTTTACACGGCTCAAGCAGATGCTGCACCTCCCACATCCCGGATCAAGCCAGAGTTCCGACCTTTGGCCTACCAGTGGAGCTTACAACTACTATCAGGCCTCTCATTAATTCACTCTCGCGGTATCGCTTACGGAGAGCTCATCGAGACAAACTGCTGGATCAGTGCAGGCTCTCTATCGATGGCGGTAGCAGGCTTCCTCGGTTCTGACTTTACCGACCCAAGCAATGGTTGGAACTTCCCCGGCTCTTTCTTCAGCGGTATCGAGTTTTCGCCAGAATACCTTCCTCTTTCGCGGGCGGTGCGAGTGCCAACATCCGAAACCGATATGTTCATGTTTGGTAGATTAGTGTACCAGATCATGACCTCTGAACTGCCAGGTGACGGAATAGGAAGGGATTGGGGCGAGACTGAACGCTTGATGGCCGAGGAGGACTGGATGCCTGATCTTGAAGATGAGTTCATGGGAAAGATTGTTCATAAGTGCTGGAGGTTTGAGTACGAGGATGTTGAAGAATTACAGAGCGATGTGCAAGCGTTCGTTGAAGCACATGGGTGGTCTATTAGAGGGGACGAACTTGAGGGTTTCGACGCCCACAGTATTCATCGCGAACTCAAGGCCAACTTTGTTCCGGAAGATGACGAATAGATCTCGATTCGCTATTACTGGTGGGAGCTATCTATAAGATACAGATTCTCTATGTAGCAGTCTCATTCTGGCGTAATAAGGTCCCTTTGCCCCTTATACGCTTCCATGATTTGAAGTCTACCAGACAACCTTGACGAAGCCCTAGGTCAGCTTCCTTCATGCAAAGGTGAGGCGGTGGAGGGTAGTGTTCAAGTTACCTCAACCAGAATCGCTTGAGTCCGTCTACAAGACTTAGCATCCACGCATGCAGGAGCCGTTGCAGCAGCGAATGCCTTGAATACAAGCCGAGCATCCCGCCTGGCGAATAGCAAGTTCAAACTCGTCGCGAGAAACAATCTTGCCAGGGATCTCAACTTCAGATTCGGGGAGAGCAGCAGCCATAGCAGTAGAGACCGAGGCAAATGTGAAGAAGATGATGGAAAGCTTCATTGTTGGAATAGTTCAAGGAGAGGAGATGAGATAGAGGATAATGAGGAGAATGAACCTCTGTTAAGCGGGGGTTTCACCGGCCTTTTATAGATCAGGTAGGTGGGATGCTGAGTCATTTTAAGCTATTAAGTGTAGCAGGAACTTCTTCCTGTAGATAATCTAATTAGATGATCAGATAACTTGTCCATCTTCGCGCGCCATACCAACCCATGCTCCAAAGAAGCGAGTTCCGTATCACGACCTATCAGCTGCGAGAAATATATCAATCAGTGGAAAGTTACGTCACGTAAGCTTCCTTTAATGGGCCCTTGTCATAAATCTCACTGCCAAGTAAGCTACGGAAGCTGACCATTGCCCTCATGCGCGTCTTCCTCCGGGCCATCGCCGTCGTGACTCGTAGAAAAACCCCAAACTGGCTGGCAGCGTGATGAGTCCCACGTGTCAACGGTCGTTTGTAGAAGTGATACTAGTCAACTTGTCTTGATAAGTCCAGACATTTGCCGGGGAGTTTTGACCCATGTGCCCACCGAAGGACAGAGGCGTAAGAAGGCCAAGACTTGCCAACTTCACAATTACTTTGAGCTATTCTGAGCTTCCTTGGCACACATGAGTCGGAAGTCTTCTGCAACGTGTTGGGCCCTCGGATTCAGCCAATGTCGTGGCCAACCGACAAGTACAGGTACCTAAAGTATCCGAAATCCAGTACTCATTCGCGACAGGCCTAGGATCCTTCACCTGCCTTCCTGGGGCTAGCAACGATGGGTGCATGAGAAACATTTTTCAATTGGCTCAAGGTTTGGCACGGGATACTGTTGCATGCAAAATCACGTACGCTTCAACGGTGTTCCACGCCACGGTTATAAAGAATAAAGTTGACTGCCTGTTTACAGTTGGCTTGTTGATCTCAGGTCTACCGATCATATAAAAGCAAACGCGGAGCATTCATGCACCGTGTACATGTGTACATTATAGTCTCTTTCCAGTGTCGATGTTCGTCCTCGGAATGCGCAATACAAATATTGCAGCTTCACACGTGCTGAGTTCCCCTATCAATAGATCCCACCCCATCAGCCAAGTCCTTGCAGCTCAACACAAACCCCCAGCCCCCTTCGCAGTTATACTCGGTGCACTTCTTGGCAAAATCGGGACTCGTAGTCGCGCAAGCGTCACTGAGCATCAAGCAATCCCAGCCCTTGGTGTATGCGTCTCGAATGGTACCAGCGACACACTGATCCGTGTTCTCTCCAGCAAACAGCACAGTTCTGATATCTCGCTTGCGAAGTGCGTCTTCAATGCCCGTTCCTCCCCAGAACCCTGAAAGTCGGTTCTTATTGATGTGAATGTCTTGCGGCTCTGCGGTCATCTTCAGGCTTGGATGGAACTCGGTGTTCCATTCCTCTGAACACACCCATAGCACCAGTATCTCGAAGACCTAAACTATTTATGCTTATCAATCCCATTCTTCAAGACATTTCTAACCTCCAACTATACAAGTTTCACACATAGTTAGTTCCATAGGAGATGTCTTACTATACACGACCAATCATGTGTACAGAGGTTGTTAATACCTGGGAGTGCACAGTATAGGACTTCAAGTCAAGGAAAGACTTCAAGATGTGCAGAGTTGGGAGAAAACAGACCAAATTCGGTGCTTGCGGGAAGTATAACATCCAGCATGAATACTGGAAGGACAAGTGCGGTGCTTGAGCAAAGAAGAAGTAAGGCAGCCCGGAAAGAGTTTGCTTAAGGACGGAGTTAGAATTATAACGTGATAAATATTGATCTTTGTTGTTACGGTTGGCAAAGGATACACTGTGAATTGAAGGTTGAGTTGGGATAACATGAGGTAGACCGCGGGTCATCACCTATCATTTGCCTGGGTGCTTGCGTAAAGTGCATAAATATTTCTTTTATACAGCCTCCCCTTAATGATATCAAAGTAAGTACGTCAAGGTCATGTGCTCAGCTGATCAGAGAGCAAGCCACGGGGTATGACACCTGCTCATACTGACGGTATGGAACATTTGCACATGGATATTCACGCATGCACAATACGATTTCAAGGTATATAAGTTCTCGCCCTCAGCGTAGTATACCCCAGACTTTCCAAGAATACTCCCAACCCAATAAAGATAAATCGAGAAAACACACAGCAGACATCTACCATGTGCACCGAAGTCGTCAACAACTTTGAATGCCACAAATGCGGCAAGGATCACAGAACGGAGAGAGATTACAAAATGTGCAGTAAGGGTCGCAGTAAGAACAAATGGGGCGCCTGTGGGAAGTCATCGGTGGAGCGACACAATATTCCGGAGACTTGCCCGGCTTGTGTCAAGAAGGCGAAGAAGAGAGGCTAGCCAGAGCACCATGCGTGTTGTTGAAGGTGCATATTGAGCTTGTCGAAGGAGAGATTTTCCCCAGGCTAGACAATGGTTGTTAATTGACAAATAAAACTTTTCTATATATGCGATGTGATTAGTTTGTACATGAATTATCTATATCGCAAGCACGCAGCTAACAAGTAGACGTAATCCCAGCTGCAACCTAGACGTCTGATCCGCAGTCTTTTTTCGTGTATGTTCCATGCCGCATGGAAAATTATCTTTCCCTTCGGTAGTCTGTAATATCTTCCCCATCAATAGACATTGTGGCAGAGCCTCCTCATACTATTGGTGTCTTCTCTCCTCGTCAAGAAGTGGTCTTGGTTCAGCAGGAGCTTTCTTTTGAAGGCTGACCCAGATAGCTGAACCAATGATGAGAGCACTGCCGATGAAGCTCGTGATTGGAGGAGTAGTTCCCCAGACGATTCGCTCGATGATCAGCGCGAAGACCATTTGAACGTACTGTCACTAAGTTAGTACTGGTCGCGAATGTGTTGGCAAGCAGGAACTTACGATAAGATTGGTGGCTCGACCAGCCTTTTCCCGCTGAAGACCTTCTGTGAGGAGAAGCTGGAGCAGAAAGCCCGAGATACCAATCGAGAGAAGTAGACACCTAATTAGATGAGCAGTGGGCTAAGGTTACGGACGAAATTACATACCATTCAGCGATAGTCTTCGGAATCTCAAACTGAAGATCAGGGTGAATCATGATGATGAGGAATGAGCTCACGGTCGCAAGCACAGCGAAGTAGTTAACACTGACGAGTGAATGAGCCCGCTTACCGATCACGCGGATAGTCGCATACGCCGTGGCTGCTGCAAAGGAACCGAAGATCGCGCAAAGAATAGCAATGGTGCGTTCTTGTGGTGTAGCCTTTACCGGTGGTAAGATACCACCGTCAGCAGTGAAATCCGAGTCTACGGAACGGGATTCCAATTCCGATAATGTTCGCCAGCTTTCAGGGAAGAGGAAGGCTGGGCGGGCGACGAAGAGAACACCTGCGAAGGCGATAAAGCCTGCGGTTGCTTCTTTGACGGTGAATGGTTCCTAGATGCCGAGTTAGATGAAATTGTGTAGGAGCGTTGAGAAAAGACTTACGCGCAGCGCGACCCATGCAATGAAGGCAGTGAGGGTCGGGACAAGGAAAGTGATGACTGTCGCATCAGATATGTCAAGATACGACAGTGAGTCTAAACCAGCACATTAGCAAAATCCCCTCCTCAAACCAGTCATGAAAAAATCCTCACAGTAAAGCCCAAAAAGCCCAGCTGATCCCGCAAAGCCTCTCAACACCAACAAACCCCTAACCTCCTTCGGCCCCAAAGGAAAATTCGGTACTTTTTTACACCACATATATACAGAGCCAATCAACGCAGTAGCCAGCATTCGGACGAATATGATCTGCAAAGCGTGAAACTTTGTTTCAAAACCCGTTTCAAGAAGCCGCGTTGTCATAGACATCTGAGTTTGTTAGTGTGACCGTTTCATCGGGTACGGGAGTGGCTTGCTTACGATTGAGGCGAATAATTGGGCGACTAGGACGTAGAATAGACCGATGTTTCGGGAGTAAAAGTTTTGTAACTTTTCTAAAATTGTTGACTCGGAGTCTGGGCTTGTTTCTGAGGATGTTTCTGAAGAGTCTTCCCTGTTGACAGCCGCTGGAGCCAACAGAGATGAAGCCTCTGAGTCTCCATGTTGATTGGCCTGTGTCTTGTTCTGAGATTGAGGCATTTTTAAAGGCGTGCTGTGAATAAAATAAGTCTACGGCCAGCGCAGTTAATGGTCCCCAGGCAATCAACTCAGGTTAAAATTCACAGCCCGTGTGATGGAAGCATAATAAGCTTAACGAAGAGAACTGAAGGATTTTCTCCAGTCGGTCCCGTGAGCCGGTGGCGCTGAGCCAACTAAATACTTAGCTGAGATTGGACAGTTACGGACCCCACGAAAGGAGGTTTTCCACCAATCGCGGCTATGATCGATAAGTGAAACCCGGGTCATTAATTCTTCCGTTGTCTTGGCTGTCCTTAATCTCTGTCAGGAAAAGTTCAACCTGCCACTTTTTTTATATTGGTATAATATTAAAGAATGCTTAAATTTCTTAATTAACATCGATTCCTCTTATTTTGCTGATCTTAACCATCAATGCATCCTTGGACATCAGGAGCTTGGTTAGACAGGAGCTCTGTAATTATTAAATCGATAGGAAAAGACTATTTAAGAAACATGAAACCCAAAGTGTAAAATCACTAGACAAACAGTTGTACCCTAATTGCAAAGCATAAACATTGCAACACCAGCAAAACTCAACATTAGTGACAACGAGGCTCTCTCAATAGCGCCGCTATTATCATTCGAACCTCCACTCCCTGCAGTAGCTGTTACCGTAGTAGTACTCTCCTCCCCAGTTCCAGCCGGGACCTGAAGCTCATCCGTCGGCCGATCCTGCGCTGACGCTCCCTCCTCAGAACTTGTTGTTTCAGCCGGCGTAAATGACAAGACGCACTCGGCATCAAGAGCAAGAGTATCGCCGACATCGTTGGTGACTTCCATTTCAGGGCAGGAGAACGTCGCATCTTCTCCTTGGACCGTGATGGTCTTTGTGCCAGTTTCAGTCTCGGTCTCGGTCTCCCATTCGGTTCTTGTAACAGTTGTATAGGGTGTGCAGGAAGCCTGTCTTGCCATGAGACCGTGTCCTCTGTTGACATGGGCAGGTGCTGTTGCGGCATCACGGCGAAGACGAGCAGCGGCATTGTCAGTGGTGGTAGCTTCAGGAGGCTCGTAGTGCAGAGTACATCCCTCATCAAGCTCAAGTGTTGCACCTTCATCGTTGGTAGCTGTCATGGGCACACATGTAAACTCGGGAGCGTTGCCAGTGTCAGGCTCGATGTCAGTTGTAACGCGGACCGTCTTCATCTTAGTCGTGGTGACTGTGTCCGTCGACTTGATGGTCTTAGTGGCAGCAGGGCATAGCTTGCAGTAGCCATCGGAGGCACAGTAACCATTCGATCGACAGCACTCTTTGTCGCAGCATGTAGTGCCCTTCAAGCACGATCCATTCTCGCAGCACTTTTGAGTCGAGGGGTTGGCACAAGATCCAGTTGAACAACACTCACTGGACTTTGGACAGGCCCAAACAGTTCCAGGTCCGGTACAGCAAGTGGTCGTTCGTGGGTTATAACACTTGCTATTACCACAGCGCTTCTGGCCGGATGGACAACACCCTCCACCTGGCATGCAGTCATATCCCTTAGGGCAGTTCCTACCGATACCTCCGCAACAAACCGAGGTGTTCGGGTTATAGCATCCAGAAGAGCCGCACTTGGTCTCACCGCTGCTGCAGCAACCTCCACTGACACAGGTCTGACCTTTGAGACAAGCTGTGCCGCTACTGCAACAAATCTGTGATGATGGATCGTAACATCGGCCTGCGCCACATTGTTTGGCATTACCTCGACAGCACCCGCTGGAGACGCAGGTGCTACCTTCAGGACAGCATCCGAGACCGCTTGAGCATGGATCTAAGATCTTATCAGCGACGGCGTATTACGAGATTTCGGGTGTTGACATACAGTATCCTGCGTCGACACACTGCCGTTGTCTGGGCTGTAAACCAAAGGCTTGTGGTTCTGGGATTCCTCCGATCCACTCAGTGAATTCAGAGATGGAGTCGGGGAGTACGATGTCTTTCAGTTTGGCATCGGCCAGTGACACCATGTCAGGTAACTTGTTCAGCTGGAAGGTGTCGTGGAAGAGCTGACTGCCACTCGCCGCACCTTTGCCTACCCAAAGGCCTAGGGATGCAATCTGATAGAACCGCATGTTGGGCAGAACGCCGAATTCAAACTTGAAGAAAAGAATAAACGTCAGTCATGCCTGAAAGGCCCTCCCGACAGCGAGGCTGGGCCGTGGCACTCAAGAGCCATTTATAACACGCCGCCAACGAATTACCCCTCTTCTGTATCGGGTTTTGTGGTGTCATGATCTTCTAGCTGGCGAGGATCTCCCCTGACCGTCAACCTTGCCAAGAGCAATCAGGCTGAGAAATGAAAAGAGTGCAGCCTTTATCTCGCTGTGCTATGCCGAAAATGAATAGAGGCTGGGACGGACAGTTAACCTTAAGTGACTGGAATGTCCGGGCGTGCATTAGCCGTTGTGAATAGCGCTTTGTGGCGTCCATAGCCTGCAGCTTGGTGATGATCAGGTAGAATACTCATCATGCCACCAAGGCCTTGTCCCATTCTTTCAAGTTATTTACTGTTTAACCTTAAACTTATGTCTATAACGATGATCAAGGAGCAGAAGGCCAAGTTTTGCTCCGCATTCTCGAGTCATTTCGCTGATTGTTTGATGATCGCTGGTGCCGATCCTCAGCCGCACGATGCACGAGCCCCAACAGGTAAAGTCACTGAACAGGGGATCGTGTCAAGGCTGAAGCTTTGCGTTATAGTGCTTACGCCCGATTACAGTTGTTGGTCGGATTAACGGTCCGCAGGATCAGTAATTCGTCCAATTATTACAAACAGTACCGCGTGATCGAGTTGATGTGTGCACTAGACTGGTAATGAGAGAAGGATTTTCCACCTCTAAGACAACGAAATACAGTAAATGTGCAGGAGAAAATGGAGGAGATATTTATCAGATGCTGCATCAGGGCATTTTCGGATATCGGTGATGCGAGCTGGGATAAGAACTTGGCACAGGACCCTGGTAATTGAAGACCGTTGGAAGTGATGTGTCATAAGCACCAGTGACATGTTTCTCGACGTGCATGGTAATCATGTCGATCGAGAGACAGGGGCCAGGAAATCGCGCAATGGATTCCGCATCTGGCCTCCGAGGCAAGTGAGCATATCTGAGCCAATGATAAATGTGCCTCTTTTCCTCTACTGTCCCTTATTTATTATGCCACGGCTGGGCACAATGATGATGACACGCGGCGTTGTCACATAGATAGCTAGTATGGTTTATGGTCTTACTGCACCTGGACATTTGCCTCGAAGGATGTCATCGCATAGAGCGCCGCCATGGCATATGGCACCAATCGTGTATATAAGTATTTCTTCTGATGATGCCTTGTAGTCTAGGTACAATTAGCGGCTAGGCTGCCGGCAGTGGCAGCGGCATTAGTGGAGGCGTCAATCGAGCCAACGTCAAGCCATAAATCAGTCGGGACGGGAGGTATTAGCTCAAGGCGGATGGGGTATACAGGAGCATCAGACACACTTGTAGTATACGGGGCTGCGCCCAGGGGGACTATAACTGACCCTACAAACAGCGCTAAACGTTAAATCAGTTGGCAGTACTCCAATTCCGGTAAGAATACCACTTTCACCGGCAATTAAAGAATGTTAAAAAAATGCGAAAGAATTATCTTCGGCCGCTAGAAAGTCTTAGTAACAAGCAATATTATTTTGACTGATGTCTTATTCCTGGAAAAAGTCTTCGTACAAGTGGACAGAACTTATCCCCCCAAGAAGGCCGTCAACCTTGTAGACAGCATCAACCGCTCCCCGCTACTTAGGATGACCAGGGAGAGTTGAACATGTAGCATCGGTTAAGAAAATAGCATTGATTCTAAAAAGCAAAATGTCACAATGGACCAAACAGTACCATCTTCTTGTGAAATGTGAACGCCACGAATGTGAAGACGCTGAAGGTCAATAAGGCAGATGACGATTGTGTACGAGAGCATTGTTCTTGGCGAGATAAGATAGCCAGGGCCCGATAAGGTAGAAATCAGTGAGAGTCGTGCACCATCGTTGCTGAATTTAGGCGTAGCCCACAGACATACACTCTGGAGGTCTATGTGCTGCTTGTACTTTTAATGCTGCTAGAAGCTTAAGTGCTGTTGAGCTTTTACTTGTATTACCAAGAGGTTATTCGCCACTCTTCTATCTACGTACCCTTTAAATTAAACCTGAAGACGGCAAGTTCAAGGTGGATTGAACTTTGCCCATGCAATAGTAGAAGCAGGATTTCTTTCATGCTCGGCTCTTGGGTAGCTAGGACCATAATCTCGTGTTAGTGGGGCCGGGAATCGTATCAACTGTAGATCAGATAGCAGCGTGCCCGAAAGTGGTCGGTTCATCGGCAACGCCAGATTTCCGGCCAAAACAAATTCAGCTAAGATGAACGTGGGCAGGTCTATTTCAGCATGATTATGATGTCGAATACGAGGCTTGGCATAACCTATTGCTTCTTTGGGATTGCACTTAAACAATATGGGGATGGCTAAGGATTGGCGCGGATTCTTTTTTCTGCGCTAGAACCCTTATGATATCATTAATTCACGGCTGTTGATCACAGAACTCTAATTATACGAGAGGTTGGGCAGAGTGGGCAGCTGAGTGACGGATCCTCGGGTCAAGGATAAACGAGAGGGAGGTATAAAATGCAATTGAATACCTTCAGACCGGACCAACTCCATCATCCTCATCAGCACCAGCCTCTCTACTTCTCAGACAAACATTCAACTCTTCCATTCCCCAAGACTCTATCCACTGCATCAGTCTTACGCGCCCAGAGTTCAACATGAACAAGCTTATCATCGCTCTGGCCGTGGCTTCCGCAGTCTCTGCTGCCCCTCTATCCCGCCGCGATGAGTGCCAGGATGCCTATAAATCTTGCATTGCCGCGGGAACCCCAGAGGTTGCATGCTCATGCACTCTAACTGCCTGCGTGGGCGAAGATAATGCTCGCAACCGCGAGTATTGCGCTTCTGCTACAGCATCGCTTGCCCAGCCAACCAAAACCGAGATTCCCGGCGGATGCAATCCTGCCCATCCCGGCTCGTGCCCTTCATCGTACTTTACCAACAAGTACACTGCCCCAGCCGAGACCTTCACTTCCATTCCAGGCATTCCTGGTGGTTGTAACCCTGCCCATCCCGGTTCCTGCCCTTCTTCATACTTTACCAAGACCTACACTGCTCCGGCTGAGACTTTCACCTCCATTCCTGGTATTCCTGGAGGATGCAACCCTGCTCACCCCGGATCTTGCCCATCAAGCTATTTTACCTACCCCGTGGGCTCCAAGACTGCGGTGCAACCCGCTCCCGTGCCCGCCCCTACCGGCGACTGCACTGAGGGTATCACCTACCCCAGCCCTGAGCCCGTTGATGGCAAGGCTTGGACCATTAAGGATCTTACTCGCTACTGCGGCGAGGATAACGAAGGCTGTGATTATAACTTCGAGATCGCACCTGGTGCAGATGGAAAGACCGAGCGGTGTACTATCATCCGTATGCCCGGTAAAGATGCTGCCACCGAGAGCTGGTCTAACGAGCCCTGCACTGATGGCTCTGAATTCACTGTCTCTTGGGGCTATGTAACTGAACCTGCCCCTGCTTTTGCTGTTATCACAGTTGTCAAGGGTAAGGAACTTGCCTGGTTTGGTGTTCCTGACGTCAACGGCCAGAAGGTCACAACTACCCCATCCAATCCTTTTGGCTCTGGACAGTTCGGTGACCTTGGTCCCGAACAGGTTTACACTTACTAAAGAGTTTTACATGCGAGGACGAGGAAGGATATGCGAAATACGGTTCATGACTCAATTAATGTAATCAACCCACTCATTTAGTAATGTTACGATCAATATGTAGATTTCATTCTTGCAACTAGAAACATCAATAGAGATACATTAAGATTCATAAGCTCTTATCTTTCACTAAAATAGCCCAGGTAGGTGATCTCCCCCATCACTTCTTCTTGTTTTCCGAGTATAAGAACCCGCTTAATGTTTGACATTAATTGTATGGCCATAGTACGACACACCGCCGGTTTTATCATTGGTTGAAGGTCTCCAGTATCGTGGTTGGTGAGCTCAATGGTCCAAATAAGTCCTTTCTTGAACCAAATGTTGCGACCTCCTGGGGGACATGGAGTATTTGTATTGGCCAACAGCTGCTCTACAGCAGATTCTATTACTGTCTTTATAGAAAGACATCACTGTGAACGTAAAGACACCAGGTCTGCTAGGCCTTGGAAACATGACTCTGATAGGTATAATAATAGTTGTGAAACTACGGCCCTACTATTGACGGTCAAGCGGTCGAAGAGAGCTTGAATAGAAGAGATATGGCGGTTTGAGGTTGCTCGACCATTCAGTGTAATTAGCAAGGTCCGTGAAGAAGTAGGATCTGACCTAGTTGGGCCTGGGCAGGCCGAAGGATTGCTGCAATAAATAGCTAAGTAACCTTGTAGAGGATTTCGTAGAAGTAATCTGATTAACAAAATCAAAAAAGCGGCGACCTTTAATATGATTCTCAAAATAAGGCCTACATTTGAACTCTGGTTATTATGCTCACTGGAGGCTTGGTCTCTAGTGCTGATCTGGCTTTCACATGTCCAACATATTGCTTTCCTAACAATCAAAGCGTCGGAGCAGTTTCCCCGCAAATCCCTTCGACTCGACTAAGCCTTCCAAATCTAGATGGAATATGCGCACGGGGCTATGTAGACCTGGGACTTTCGGCGTTTGAAGACCGGCAGTTCTGCGGAAAGCAGAGAGAGTTTTGACTACCACGTCATGAGAAGACGGGATAATACGACGCTGTAAGCTTATTAGCCAACCATATTCTGCGTACTTGTGTTTAGGCTCAATCGAAAGGGCAAGCAGTCGCTCGGAGATAGTATTACCTATATCTTTGTCAAGCATGTAAGTGGTCAAGAAACGAAAGTTACTGGCTAGTTGGTGCGTAGGTTTGTCCGCTTGATGTCGCATGGCATAGATTTTGGATATTCGCAATTGACCATAACGCAGCAACTTTTAACATCAATGCGAATATTTAAACCTCAGACTATCCTTTATAAAGTTTCCGTTGATTTCAGTTCTTCAGAAATAATACAGGTCTTGTTTCCAGGTGCTGCTTCTAGTAACGATCACGCAAGTCAATTGAACGCCGATTCTGAGCAACCTAGCCTTGCATAATGCAGCCCCACTATCAAGTGGCTCCCGACGTATGCCTTTGATGACCGAGATCGCTGTTTTGTACTTTACTAACTATGTCTAGGGGACGCGGATGTGGCTTCTCCATATCGGCAATCTCGTGGTAGATGAAGCCGTTTTTCTCCCCTTTGTCAGTCCTCCATTTCCAAGGTCACAGACCATCACCCAGATGACATGAGCAGGGGAACGTATGTACCGCCAGCCATCCAATTTCAGAGAGCAAGAGAAGAGATTTAGTCATGATCTCTGTCCTTATCGAACACCCCGAAGACGGCTTCTTCCTTTACGAAACAGGTGCAGGCAAGGATTACCCAGAGGTATGGGGGCCTCAGCTCGCCGACATCTTTGCTCGGGGAGAGCATAGCGAAGACTTGGAGCTCGACGCAGCTATCAAGAAGACTGGCCATGACATCAAGGACGTCAAAGGTGTCATTATTGGACGCTTGCACTTGGATCATGCAGGTGGTCTCGAATACTTCAGAGGTACTGACGAGTAGATAGTGGTTATCTTTGGTGGCGGATAATGGCGTTTTTAGGCGCTGGAAGATGAGAAAGCTTCTTCATTCTTTGGTGGTTGTAACGCTCAGTATCAATCGATCGTCTTTAGCATTCCTTTGACTTCTCGAAAGCCATAAGGCCTTGACTTGTACATATATGATATGCCAAGTGCATCTACTCCGGTCGCATTTCTCTACGAGACCTCAGGCTCGGTGGTTGCGGCGTGGTCAAGTGCTTGTTATTAAGACTAGCAGTTTATGTATGCCGATTATTATTACTTCTATCCTGTGTACAGCGAATCTAAAAGGTAAAATACTTGGAGATACCAGTGCTTAACATGTATAGCCCAGACATCTCCCAGGTTCATCAGCGACCTCAAGCAGCCTGACAATCATGGCACTCATAACAATCCAGATCGCTCCACCAGAAGGAATACGGGACATTGAGATCAATACCCTCAGTACCAAGTTTATAAGTCGACAAAGCACACTGATTGCCCCACCCGCTGGTCGTATCGAGACCGAAAGCCTCGCAGTATCCCTCCTCGCGACATAGAAGGGCACAGTCCTCCATGGTGTTTTGACGTCTGTTGCTTTGAACAGTGCGTCCCCACCAGCCGCCCTTCTTGACACCAAAGGCGTTGCAGGTCCGCTGGACAGGAGGCTCGATGTCACCGTCGCTCTGGGGCCAGTGGTCCATGATGCCGGGGAGGGAAACGGATTGAGTAGGGAGGCTATCGAGAGGTTGACAGAATCCGGGGGCAGCGATGCCAGTGGGGCAGGTCATGACGGTAGCTGTAGAGCTGGCAGACTCTGTGGTGGTGGTTGGGGGCTGCTGGACGGCGGCTGAAGAAGAAGTAGACTCAGCGGCTTGAGTGGTTCTCGTGTTGAAGGTGGTAGGTGTATCCGCGACAGCCTTGGTAGGAGCCTGACATGTCATCTCGGGGAGAACAACATTATCATTGGTAAGAAGACCATATGTTGAGAAACCCATGTTCTGTCCGCAAGCCCAGCAGCCGATATCAGAGAAGTAATCGCTACCTCCCTCATCGGTGATCTCATCGGTAGTACCAGCATACAATTTACAGTTCCTCTGTGACAGGAGAGAAGTGTAAGAGTAAGATTGACAATCAGCGTACATGGCGCACATGTCTCTGCACTGATCTCCGCCGCCGCAAGGCTGGACAGTAAGAGTCGCGAATTCCTGAGCACAAGACTTGAGCGTTCCCTTACGACGGACACAGCCCTTGTTAGGAGTGCTGCCCATCTTGTTGATACAGATACTATCCTCGGGGAAACTAGGGCAGGGCTTGGAAATGATGCAGCTGCGGTCATAAGAGGTGAACTGGGTACCTGTGTTACCAACGGGAACGTCGCTCAAGACAGAGGCGATGAGACGACATTCGTTGGCACAGTTGTTGCCATAGCTCCACTCGAAAGACTTGCAGTTCTCATCAGCGAGACAGAGAGCAGCGCAGTCCTCCTTTTGGTAGTTGCTGCTTGTGAAGCGGCTGTAGGCTCCGGCGCTGTTGTAAGGCTGCATACCGCATCCGCGACCGGCGATGGAGGATGTGCCAACGTTGGCGCAGACGCGGCTCACGGGGCCATCGGGCTTGATGGTCGAGGATTGGCGAGGGGAAGAGCTGCCGCTTGATGTAGAGGCGCTTGTAGCAGCTGATTCAGTGCTGGTCTGCTTTTCTGTGTCGGATGTAGTAGTCCGGGCACCTGGAGTTTGAGCGCCGGGAGTCTGAGGGCCAGGCTGAGTAGTAGCTTGGGTGTTGCCTGCAGCGGAGGTTTGGCTGTCAACCGGACCGGGAGTGTTATTGCCAGTAGGAACAGTGTGAGGGCTGTCAGTAACTGGTGTATGATTGCCAGTAGGCTGGGTGTTGGGACTTCCAGTACCGGGTGTAGCAGATTTAGAAGACGCATCTGAGCTCTCAGCATGGGTTGGAATGATTGGAGGCACAGATGTAGTTCCAACCTTGCTAGAGGTGGTTGTCTGAATAGCAGAAGATGAAGTGGTAGTGAAGATAGAGGCATCC
Source organism: Fusarium oxysporum f. sp. lycopersici 4287 (assembly GCF_000149955.1). Taxonomy (NCBI): domain Eukaryota; kingdom Fungi; phylum Ascomycota; class Sordariomycetes; order Hypocreales; family Nectriaceae; genus Fusarium; species Fusarium oxysporum. The sequence goes on from NC_030993.1 coordinate 350,809, forward strand.
GAATCACCAAGATCAAGAGGATGATCGTTAATGGTTGCAGGCGTAACCTGGTTAGACATGAAAAGAGAGTCAACATACACCTGAGCAGACCCTCCAACCAGACAGTTCATAGAGATGGACAGAGGTGCAGAGCGTTGAGCAGCAGTAACCTGCTCAAGAGCCATACCCCACTGCACACTAGTTCCAAAGCTGATGATCCAAGTCTGGAAGAAGGTCTGGCTACCAAGCGAAGCAGTCAATTGGCAGAAGTTCAGCGACGGTGCAGTAACAACCAAGTAGAAGAAGCGGACGGTGTAAGGCCTAGTCAAGCTCAACTGATCTAGCGACTGCGCAACACCAGCAAAGCTTCCAAGGTCACGCTTCTTGTCGCCATTAGCCTGCAGCGAAAGACAGCCTGAGTCTTTGCTTCCATCCCCCTTGTAACCTGGCCCAACGACGATGGTCGCATCACCATCGACAGTGAAGCCTGGGACGCCACCTTCAGGAGGAGCGACTGAGAAACCGCCACCGTCGACGACGCTCTTGATGACAACGGATCCGGCGGTCTCGGAAGCAGCTGCTGAAGTCGCGGTATCGGAGGGGGTGAGATCGGTTGTAGCGGAGCTGAGGTGAGAAGGGCGAGGCTTGCAGAGGCTGGCAGCAGCGAGATCAAGGCTGCCACTAAGGGCCAAAGCCGCGAGGGCTACGACGGAGCGCATCGTTAAAGAGCGTGTAGGGAAAGATGAAAGAGTGGCTGTGAGGACGAACACTCACGAATAATACGGATACTCAAGAAAGGAAAAAGCAACAGGCAAATTTCTGGGAATCAGTCTTATTATGCCTAAACTAATTATCACATCGTCGGTTACACGGCAGATAAAGGTATTGCGCTTTGCCCCTGACTTGTGAGTGGACAAACAATAGTTGCGTATAGCTCCCAAATAGTTCCACTGTGTCGGATCTTAGGTCATTATTCAGCTCAGCCATGGAACCCATTGAAGGATATTGGCCGATGGAAAAAAGGGTCTGAATCAGAGATTTATGCTTAATCAAGTGTAGCGTCAGGGACTGTGGCTGTCATTTTTCCAACGCGTTTCCTCTTCTGGAGTACGAGATGAAGACATCACTTTACAACAACAAGCAGTGGTTACAGTACTATAATTTGCATAAATGGAGGTTCTTTGTAGATCTAGTTGCTGATATTTTGCCATTAGTTACACAATTCATGTTGATAAACATGAGGTGGTGACATGCTTTTTGAACTGGTGATATTGTATCTGATCCACTCGCGGAAATCTAGAACTTTAAAGTGCCGCGCTTGGTCAAATAGCGTCATCAATAACTCACCCATTCTGTCACTGGGCTGAACGAGGCCCCTGAAAATAAGAGAAAGTCCCATGTTATCGGTAATGATATTTCTCAAGCGCATGGTCTCCGAGAAGCGCGTTTGGAACCAATCGAACACTTGAGGTTCTGCCGAAAACCTTGGGAGATAGCCCTACAATTTAAAGTTAGGGTTGTCTATTGTAGGTTGTTCATACCCTAGGACTAAATAGATTTACAGTACTCTTGTAATGGACGGCGGCAGATTTACTTTTGTGCGCACTTCGCAAACTCTAACGTATAAAATGTGATACGTTGGACGTTTGCCATATGGCAGATACTTTGATAAAGGAGGACTGAACTGAAGCTTAACTTTCTAGGAGCTGTCGTTATCTGTCTGGCATCGTCAGCCATGAATTCAATCGGATCAGCGAGCCATAGGATGGCAGGTCCCCGCCGCTTCACGAAATTAATTCTTCAAGAAAAGAATATGTATATATGAAGACGAAATAATATAAAATTAGTACAAGGGTGCTAAGAAATACATAATTATTACACTTTTTCAATCCGACACAGACAGACCTACCATAAGGCCAGTCTAGGTATAAACATTCTTGTCCAGCACGAAGCCGAGAAAGAGACAACCAAAACACGTACAACTATGCAACCCTGGAAAATGCCAAACTCAGATGTAGAGGTCATCAGCACAATCCAAGGAGTAAAATCTCTCGCCGACGGTATCGCAGTTCTCAACGCCTCCCAGAGAAACAGTCTCCCATTACTGTACATCGACATTGAGCAAAAGAGTCTCGGCGGAAATGGAGAACTCAACCTGTTGACGATCCTGCTGTGCTATGGGACAGATTTTCGCCGACGATTATACCTTGTTGATATCAACGTCCTCGCAAATCAGGCATTCTCCACGCGAGGATATTACGGCGCCAGTTTACGAAGCATCCTCAATTCTCCATCCTACCAGAAAGTCTTCTTTGACGCGCGTCATTCCTCTCATATTTTATACGGCCAGTATGGTATAAAGTTGCAGAGTGTTCATGACCTACAACTCATGGAGAACGCTTGTCGGTCAAAGGTAGACAAGAGAGAGCATTTGCAAACGTTCGAACCGTTGATTCAGAAGTTACTCGTCCACGGCAAATCCCGAAGAAGATGGTTCGTAGACAAGTTCAATGGAGAGTGGCTGTACAGACACGGCCCTGGAGCACCGCATAGAGTCTTTCAAAAACGCCCGGTTATCGCGTACATTCGACTATACTGCTGCAGAAATGTCCGATTCATGCCGGAGCTGTATTCGAAGATCTGTCGTACGACACCTCTGATTATGGATCTCGTGGCTCAAGAGTCGCAGAACCGAGTTGATGAGAGTCAGAAGGAGGAGTATAACCCTTTTGCTTCTGGGCGGTTGAGAAATCCTTGGACCGCTGAGGAGAATAAGAAGCTTGATTGTTGGGCGGAGATGAATCCTGATTTTTTCGATTTGAGATTGGGCAATGGTGTTCTGTGATAAGAGTTGATGAGCAATTGGATTCACAAAGAGGGTCATGACGAGGGCTGCGAAGACTGTGGACAAGCTGGTGGGTAGTCCTATGATATTGGTTGTGCCAACGGAACCTGACACTTGAGAAGGCCGTTTGATGTCGTTTCTCGGCCACCTCGAGGGACGCATCATGAATGACCTCACAGGACTTAGAAAAGTGTCATATAATTAATTGCAATATTCACTCACACCTCGGAACATCGATTCCTTATCTTTAGAAGAAGGTTCCAAATCCCTCAACTGATATCTAGCTTATTACACCCCTCCGTCTGTCAGATAGAAGGGATAGATAAGGGTAGCCTGGAAGCCAGCCCAGGTCTGTAATCATCTTCCCTAAAACAGGCGAAAGATACCATCCTAATATAGAATCACTGGTCTTTCTGCCACCACATTATATCCCATCCTCCCATACCATCCTCACCTTCCATACCAGGCTTCCATCGCCAAACGCCAATCTTCTTGAAGCCCAGCTTCTCGTACAGTCCAGATCCTGCTGGAGTTGCTGACAACTCAATTGGGACACCTTCCTCTGCTGCCTTATTCATCCCCCATTTTACCAATTCCCTCGCAACACCGCGGCCTTGGTATCTTGGATCGACAGCGATGTCCATAATACCATACATGGCGCAATCGCCTGGGTCGGTGCCGAAGTAGCGTTTTGAAGATGGCAGGCGACAAGTGCGGGCCATGGTTGCGGCGTTAGAAGCTGATGTAAGAGGGTCTAGCATGTCTGTCATGTAGTCAACAGCTTCAAGGCCTCTGATATATGATTTGATTCCTGTCATGTGTGTTAGGGCTTTGGATTCAAGACGGCAGGGGCATAATTGAAGGCACCGAAGGGGACTTGCTTTTTAGGAGAGGCTCTTTTGTCTCTGGCTCTACTGCTTTCTCGTCGTCCTTCTCTTGATCTCGATACCAGATACACAATCCCATGAGCTCAGATTGTCCAGTCCAGCCATCATCCCCCTCTTCAAGTTCAGCAACGATAGTTGTTCCGGTTGGATCGTCCATCCCATGACGAACAATGCTCTCTTTTGTTTTCAAATACTTTTTGAGATACTTCTTTCGACCAGGAAACATGTATGCATCTTGTTCATCGTCGATGTATGCAGCTGCCATGATGGCCCCCGCGGCAGGGATGTCATCTCTTGTCGCGATTCGTATGCGCATTGTTTTGCTTGGGTTTGAAGAGAAGACCGGGATTCAAATAGCTATACATATATAGCCCAGCTCATACGGGATTCTATCGGCCCACCTGAGTATCTGACTCATTTTTGTTCCATATCTAAGTATACACAGGCTTATAGTGTTATGATGTATAGTTGCCCTCTTCTCTCATTGGACAGGGCGCTCTTGGTTGCCTGATGGAGACTAGCTCTTCAACAGAGAGTTGGTAGTGGATCTCATTAGTCAATGCAAATCAGCCCAAGCTTTGACATTGGAGGTTCCCGGCCCACAGACTATTTTTACGTCTGTGACGAGACGGAAAAGCTGCCCACGGCGAGTCGAATACTTCGTAGTCCTGACTCCAGAGGCCATCACTATAGTTTATATTGGAATAACTTCAACAATTCAGTCTACAGCTACAACATCTCTATGAAATCCTTGTCTATGCCGTCCCACCACTGCCATCTTTGTATACACCATGGATTCCTCGTCGAGGGCAAAGTCATCGGTCAAGACAACATCAGGATCGCACAGAAGGGTCAATCTGCCTCTTTCAATCTCTGATTTGATGCAAGTGATGATCTGAGTCTCTTGAATAATAGTCTCCAGCAAAGGCCCGCAACTCCCGAATGGGCGAAAGCGTGGTAATACCACATCCAAAAGGTAGTTCACAACTCTAAGATCAGGTGCACATGTAGATAATGTCCCAAATATCCACAAGGGGCCATTACCGTATATGTCGTACTTGATGGAACTTTCTGGATCTAGGGCCTCTGTCACGGATAATGCATCGACAACCAGTGGATGCAAGGGTAGCAAAGGGTCGGGGAATTCGTCGTTGAGTAGATAGAGGTCAAGTACTTCTCGCGAGGATATGATCTTACCCGTGAGATAATTGAGATAATTCAACACATGTTCTTGTTGCAGAAAGGTCCAGGGGAGAATATGTTGTAAAGAGCTACCTCGGCAATCAATATTACCGTTCGATAGCGCCTTAGGAACGATCGGCTCTGCAATCTTTGGTAGCGCTTCTCGCCATACGCGAAGCTGCACTTCATTTTGATAAAGGCCGTCCAGGACTTGAGACTTGTGCATCTCCGTCAAGTGGTGGCCCTGTACTTCTGAAGCGTAAGGAAATCCGAATACCTTTGAGTACCATAGTCGCCAGTATTGAAGTGTGCAATGATCTTCGATCCCTTGCTTTTCTGAACATATCTGAAGGACTAGGCGGTTGCGCAGCGCGAACGCATCCGTAAGAAGTGCTTGCAGATTCCCCGTTCCAACGAGAACTCGACTGGACAACTGTGAGATCTTCCTATGAGTTTCGCTGAACTTTTCCCTCTCAAGTGGCCTGAAAGGTAGTTGTCGGGTAAATTTCGTGTGGCGCAGTTTAGCCCAGCTTCGCAAGATCAATGGTCCCCATGGGAGACTGATGATATTCTCGAACCCCAAGCACACGATAGTGTCAGCGCCATCCAAGTGGGTAAAGTAAGATCCAGCGCTCCCAAAGTCCCACTCGAAGAGTGAAAGAAGGAGAACAGCAGTCAGGTACAGACCAACAGCGTCGCTACCCTCCAGGCTAGCATTGCTGAGCGTCTTGACGGCCGTAGCGTACAAAGAAATTGCCTGCTTCTTGTAAAGACTTACGGTGGTCATTTGAGGGTTACTTGATGGTGCTGAGTCTCCAGATGGGAATCCTTGGTTCGTGAGATGCAGCTGGTGGAGGTTGGCAGCGGCAAGGGACATAATAGCTGGTCTTAGAAAGGGATGTAACCACAGATCCCCAGTTACATCATCCACGAACGGCGCCAAGGACGTCGAAATGTCGGTGACAAAATGTCGTAAGAGTAAAGAATCTCGCCCATCTGAACCCAAGGGGAATGATGACCGAAATTGTAGGTTTTCCGGCAACGCTGGTGATCCTATCGCAGCTTTGGGAATAAGAGCTCTCTTTGTCGTACGGTGAGAATCGATGCCCTTTGCTGCTGACTTGTGCTCTTTCGCATAATTTGTCCATCTCAACTTCACACCATAGCCTTCACACTTGAAGCCCAGCCGGACGCAGTTGGCACATTCTGGTCTAGCCTCATCGCACTAGAATGCTTAGCCTGGTCCAAATAGACAATTGCATGGTTATTGATACGATACCTTGCGGCGTCTGGTGCGGCACGTATAACAGCCGGTTCGGGTACGATAAATAGTGGTCTTTTTCGGTTTGTCTGGAGGCGTACCATGCATTTTCAAAGTTGCGGGAAAGCGTTTTCGGAACCTTTTCATGATCTGGACAATGCGAAAAATCTCACAAGGTATTATTGATAGCTGTTAGACCTCTTGAGTCATGTCGAATATGCGGTACTTGCAGGAAGGGCATCACACAATGGCACCTTCTGCAAGGTTCCTCTCAACTAATGTGAAAAAGCTTGTCCACCCCACCCGCCCTTGCTGCCTATTCGATCTATTTCATAGCTGTATTACATAACACAAGGCCAACCACCAACCGAGGTGAAATTACTGGACCTATAACAGCCCGTAATAGGAGCCGCAGAATTGGATATTTGTGAATATAGACATCTACCAGCGACAATAAAGCATTCCATCTTCTCGTTAAAAGGACCAGATCAATGGGGGGTACTCGAGAATTTCTACCCTTTTTCTAAGAGAAGTGAGGGAGGAATTGCAAGTGGATCGTGTTCGGGAAGAGGCTTCTTACAAACTGCGAAAAACTGAGAAGAGTAAAGTTATAAAAGCAAGATCTCAGCTATAAAAGGCTTTGCTGGTGGAACATTTCCCCAGACTGGATTCTCAACCCTCAGCGTCATATATATATCCAATCAAATACGCTAGCCATCAAGTCCAGCGACAGACACTTGTTCATGGTACTTTGACGACCACTCTCCCGGTAATCTCCTGTCGTTTCAAAGCTCCAACTACATCGCTCACTTCTTCAAACTCAAGGACTTTAACCTCCGGGACTATCGTCCCATCAAGGGCATGCTGCAAGAGGTCTTTCATCTGTTCCTCTGTGCCAACGGCAACGCCAGTAACTGTAAGTGCTGCATATCGAGTCAGTAATCGGCTGCAGTCAGCAACCAGGATAATATCTTACATCTTGCAGAACATATTGTTGCAGAGAGGGGAATGTTAAAGTCATTCCTCGGCAGGCCAATCGTGACGATGATGCCCATATTTCGTACTAGATTCGGTGCTTGGATGAAGGCTTCTTGAGAGCCAGTCACCACCAAGACAGCTGAGGCTCCCTCTCCTGTTATCTCTTTGACCCTCTCCTCGACATTCTCGGTTAGAAAGTCGATGAAGTGCTCAGCACCACTGTCCAAGCTCAGCTTCCGTCTAGGCTCTCCAGTATCAACAGCAAGGACCCGCAGACCATTCAACCTGCTAGCAATTTGAACACCCAAATGTCCAAGCCCACCGCCAGATCCAGATATGACAACCCAATCACCCTTCTCAGCATATCCCTTCAGCTTCGACACAGCACCAGCCATTGTCAACCCAGCACAAAGCAAAGGCGCAGCAACTCCACCAGGAAGCTCATCCGGAATCTCAGTAACATATCTCGTATCAGCGATCATGTACTCCTGCAAAGTGCCGGGGACATGCTTTCCGGTGTTGAGCTGTTTTGGGCAGTTGTTGGGATAGCCTCTCTTGCAAATGGTGCAGGTTCCGCAAGCGCTGTAGAGCCATTTCACACCGACTCGCTTGTTGAGCAGGCCTGCGTCGACGCCTTTACCTAGTTTTACGACTGTTCCTACACCTTCATGACCGACTATGGGGTTATAGGGACCCCATCCTGATAATGCACGGATTTCTGAGCCGCTGGGTCGAGTTAGTTCATGGATCTCACGGCAATGGTTACGCTTACCAAAGACCAGTAAAATCTAGCTTTATAAGAATCTCGTTCTCACCAGGATTACCAACCGGGATATCCGATCGAATTACAATTCGGGCGTCATTTCCAGGGCTCTCGATCAAGGCTGCCTTCTGGATTGATGGGACAGTAGAGCTCATGGTGAAAATGACGCTGAGATGGTAGGTCCCGCCGGGCTTGAGCGGGTTTAAGTGCCACTGTAAATGCTGATCACAGGGGGGCGGGGCCTGGAGATTTAGTGGGCTTAGCAGCCGAACTAAAGTGCCGTTCCGTGAAGCTTGCCGATACACATGCCGAACCCGGATCAACATTTCTGCGCGGAATGGATACAGATCTGCAAATTGAAGAGTCAAGAAATACATCATGAACTTTTTGACGATAACCATATTTGATGATGATTATATCTCTGATGTTTTACTTGATACCATTCCTTTCAAGTAGCCTGTTCCTTGTGACTGTACCTTGAGCCTTCTGGCTGTCCTCAAGTATGTCCAGCGATGGGCTTGGCCTGATACAACTCCTCCAAATACTTGACCTCCTCATCACTCAGCTTCTTCCCCCTAGCACCAATAGCCTGTTCAATCCTCTCAACACTGCTAAACCCAATAATTGGACTCGTAATACGCTGATTGATCCAAGCCAGCGCAACATGCGCCATAGGCCAATCATGCTTCTCCGCAATCTCAACAACCCTCCCGATAATCCTCTGATCTACCTCCGATAACTCCCCAGACCCTTCCTTCTCCTCCTTACTCCTCTCCGTAGCTCCAAACTGCGCAGGCGGTCGTGCAAGATGTCCCCTACAAAGCGGCGCCCACGGAATAATCCCAACGCCCGTGTCGTTGCAGAAACGGATCATCTCGCGTTCTTCCTCGCGGTACAGGAGGTTATAGTGATTCTGCATGCTGATGAATTTAGTCCAGCCGTTCTTCTCAGCGACGAATTGCATGCGTGCGAATTGTGTTGCCCACATGCTGCTTGCGCCGATGTAGCGCACTTTTCCGGACTGCACGAGATCGTGGAGTGCTTTCATGGTTTCTTCGAGGGGCGTGTCGTCGTCAAAGCGGTGAATCTGGAGAAGGTCGATGTAGTCGGTGTCGAGACGTGCGAGGGATGCGTTGACTTGGTTGAAGATTGCGGCGCGGGAGAGGCCATATTGGTTTTGGTAGTCTTTTGAGATGGCGAATTCGTCTTTAAAGTTGATGTGACGAGCGCCTCAGATGCGTCAGTATAAGTGAGCGAGACTGAGTGAGATGGTGCTTACCTGGCTCTTCACCTACACCCCAGCGGCATTTACTAAGGATGACAACCTTGTGGCGGGGAATGTTGAACTTCTTTAACGCTTTGCCAACGATCTCCTCCGACGCGCCATTGCTGTAAGTATTCGCGGTATCCCAAGTGTTCAAACCGCGATCATAAGCAGCTTTGAGAAGTTCCAAGGCCTAGAAAGCTATCAGCAACATGTCTCTGCTGCAAATTGGTGTCATACCTCATCCTCTCCAATGACCCAAGGAAGCACCCTCTTATCACCAAAACTCATGCATCCAAACACAGGGACCGAGATGCGCAGACCTGATTTACCCAGGTTGCGATACTCGCATTTCGAAGCCTCGACGGATTGTTTGAGATGAGGGGGGAGTTCTTTTGCAGACATTTTGACGTGAAGAGTGAGAGAGAAAGGTTGGGATTAAGAGGGGAATAAGGGAATATTAATGATCTGAGATGAAGTGAGATAGGGCGTGATAGGCGGATAAATAGAGAGCAATGTCATCATTATGTTGCGTGCTTTGGTACCCCGCTGCTGATGTTCGTTGATGCAGTGTTTTGATGAATTCAATTCGTCGTGATTGCAGATGTGCTTATCTTGTGCATGAAGCTATTCCCAGTCGGTACGCATCGCTTAGGCTATTCTCCCATTACAACACTGGTCAAAGTAATAATCATCCCTGACGTATGCCTCACAATTAACGTTGGCCGACATCAATTAATTATTCAGTGGATATTCTGCACAGAACTTCTTTACCACATGGAAACGCCAGCTCTGCAACGAATTAAAGACAAAGGATGACCGTCTCACCCCAAGATTGGTCCTCTCGCTTCAGCTAAGCCAATTATGCTTCCTATAGCTCCTTGGCTGCTTGGCCACCGGCGTGTCGATCCTCAAACCGCTTAGCTCACACTTGTAGCGTCTGCCAAACCAGTCCTGCCAGTCAAATCTTGCGGGGATTGATCACCATTCTGTGGGGAAGGCCGTCGGCAAATGCCATCGGATCCCGGGGGCAGGGAGCAGCTGACGTCTTGCTTTTCAATCCGAGGACTGCGAGTTGACAACTTTGATCCAACATTATCACGACCTTTGGCCCGATATCTTATCACCAGACCCTGTTTGTTACCTCGGTATTTTACTATTATTGGGAAACGCGAGGAAAAATGCAGTCCACCAAAACTATGAGGAAGCGAGTCTCGAGAGCTTGTAATTTATGTCGGGCGAGAAAAGTGCGGTGCATCATTGAGAATCCGGCTGGTCCTTGTGTCAATTGCAGACACAACGACAAGGTCTGCACATTCAAGCGCCGCCATGGAATAATGTACGTTACATCACCACTCCAACACTCATTTTCTAACTAACGAGACAGATCAACGACTCCTTCACTACGACCAAACGAACCCCCGACGCCCCGATCCATCGAAGAAGCAACAACCACGACATCCGAACCCCGAAACATCCTCCCCGCAACACAGAAGCCCTCACCACCATCAGCCCCTACAACAATCGCGCAAACATCACAAGAAGCATCGAATTTCGCGCAAAATGCCGCTGGATCGCCAACGCATCCCGATTACGCATTTCTCCAAGTCCCTGATACAAAAGACCTGCTCCCGCAAGATTTAGCATTCCTCGTTAGTCAAGGATGTTTTGTGGTGCCGCAGCGCGCGGCGCTGGATGATTTTCTGCGACAGTATTTTCTGCATGTTCATCCGATGCTTCCGATACTGAATGAGAAGGATTTTTGGCTTTCGTATAATTCGGTGGATAATGATGTGGAGTATGAGATGCCGATGCTGGTGCTGCAGGGAATATTGTTCATTTCTTCTGGGGTAAGAGGCTCGATTGAGAAGACGGAGATAATGCTGACGGGTATAGTTTGTTTCGTCCGAAACGATTAAAATGCTGGGCTTTGAGGACGTACATCAAGCCAAACTCGCATTCTATCGTCGATCAAAGGTACTTCCCTCGCCTTGAGTATACAACATCGCTAATCAGAGCAGCTTCTCTATGACTTCAGCGTCGAAAAGTCTTGCATCGCCATAGCCCAAGCCTCCCTCCTCCTCGCCCACACACACCTCATCCCCCGCTGCATAGCAGGCAACAAGCCCCTCGGCTCAATCTGGCTCGGCATCGCCATATCCTACGCCCGCGTCGCCAAAGCCCACTGTTACTCCTCCCTCCGGCCCAACAAAGACACCGAAGTCGCCAAGGTCCAAAAACTGCGCAACACCCTCAAGCGCCTCTGGTGGTGCTGCATCATCTGCGACCGCCTCCTCCCCCTAACATCCCGCCAGAGCATAAAAATCACACCCTCAAACTTCAGCTTCTCATGCTCAAAGTTGGGAAGTGCGGATTTGTGCGATGAGCTGTATAATTCTGATGTGTACGACTCTACGACCAAGACGCTGCATGCTGAGTTGCTTTCGAGACTGGTGGATCTTTGTGTGGTGCTGACGGATGTTTTGACGGTTACGTCGGTGCTTTATAATAATCCGTCGTGGATGTTGTCGGGGAGGATGGAGGTTGGCAAGGATGCGAGTTTGTGTCAGATGGAGCTTTGTCGATGGTATAGCTCGTGGAATGAGACCAAGACGACGTTGGATGAGAGGATGGCCGAGGAGATTTCTCCGGCGCCGTCGATTATCTTGTTCAAGAATCTCATTGAAATGTACTACCAGTGAGTTTGTCATGCGGAAGATGAGGACTACAAAAGCTAACTTGAACAGCTCAGCGAGACTCTCAGTCTGCCATTACAACATTCTTCGATCAAGTTTATTACCGCCCTCTCAATCCGATACACAGCTCCGACGACAAAGCGAAGATCTCCAAGGTTCAGCATCACGCGTAACAGAGTGTCTTCTCGAGTTCGACCGTCTAGGGCTCTCACGCTGGCTCCCAATGACTGCGTAAGTCATTCCTCATATAGCCTCAACTTATCACTAACAGTTTGCAGCATCGGATGCACAGCATTTCCACTGGCACTTCAGATGATTGACGTTGAACTTCTCCGTCCCAAGAAACCTGCATCACCAGAAGAAGGCGTCAAACTCACCCAAAAGGAACAACACGTCGAGAATATTCTCAAACAGATGAAGAGCTACAAAAAGAAATATTACATCACAGACTGGGTTATGCGAGCTATTCGACATGTCGTTGAACTTGCCAGACAACGATCACCGGCACCGTTGTCCACCGAGGACGACTCTTCACCAAGTAGTTGTCTCGATATGCTCAAAACACGACCGAGTTACTACTTACGACTCGTCATGACGCTCGATATGAGTATCAGCAACGGCAGACTCCCAGACGAATGCGACTTTCCTCCATCGTTACGAAAAGCAGGTCGGGGCCTGGGCTCCAGATCTCAAGCAACCTCCATGCCAACCGTCGACGAACAATCAATGAAGCGTTTCTCCGCCATGAACAAACATCTCATCCCAGACAATCTAACAGACTTTGTGGATCAAAACAACATCATGACTTCAAGCCTGCAAACTCAAGATCTACGAAACATCGACCAAGAAGCGTTCTTCAACAATAAACAGCCCTTCCCCGCTGATTTAACAGCAGCGTTATGCGAAATTACGAATATTCCACCGCTGGATTTTAGCGATATGTCTTTGATGGATTCAACACATTTTAACGACTTTGGCGGCGTTCCTTTTTGGCCTTATGATTTATTGGGGTCTCCGCCTGATCAGGCTGTTGGACAAGTTGAGGAGGTTGGGATGAATGATATGTTTAACGGATTGATGGGGGATATGAATGATAAGAATTATGAAGGGAATGGTAAGGAGGGTGGAGCGAATGATATGGTTGTGGATTCTTTTTGAGCGAGGCATGTATTCATATTGGGACGGACTATAAAAGCACTTGTTTTCTTTCAGCTGGCAGAATTGTCTTCTTGATTGTTCAGAATTGACTATTCTGCAACTACCACTTCACCAACTCTTGAACCTTGACAGGCATACCACTCTTCATACTATGATTCGCCCCAACACCCACCAAAACCGCATTCCCTCCATCCCGAATATTAGCAGCCCTCTTGAAATTATCAACCTCACCCCCCAAAAGAACATCCTTCAACAGAACAGGATCACCTCCTCCATGACCGCCCTCCTGCTTCACAACATCCACAACATACGGCTTATCAAACAGGGGATAAACAACAATCTTGGTCTGCTCGACACCGCCCTGGATGTACTTCTCGTCCTCTCCCGAAGCGTCCTTCGTTACGGGATCGCCGAGGGGGTTGTACCCGCTCTCAACGACGTTGACTTCGATACGTCCCTTGCTGCCGTTGAAGACACAGCGATATCCTTCCCATGGGGCGTAGGCATATGTGTTGTATGTCATGACGGCGCGGTTCTTGTACTTGATGATCATGGAGAGGTTATCCTCGATGGTGATACCCTCTGCAAAACAGTTCCTGTCTCGGATATAACCATCTTCATGCTCAGCGTCAAGATACAACTTCTTCATGCGTTCATTCTCATCAAGCTGGAACGCAAAAGGGTCGTTCTTTGCATTCTCATTGTTCTGATACCGTTCACCGAGATTCTTCTCCCCACGCCTCTCAGCGTTTTCTTTGCCGTAGAAACGAAGATCACCAAGGCAGTAAACAAGCTCAGGCTCAGTGTTGAGCCAGAAATGCACAAGGTCGAAATGGTGGATTGACTTGTGCATCTGAATGCCACCACTGGTTTCTTTATGTCGATGCCAACGTCGCATAAAATCTGCGCCGTGTGCACAGTCGAGAATCCAGTCCATGTGTACTGTTGAAATCTCGCCAATGACGCCAGAGTCGATGAGTTCTCGAACTTTAGTATGATGCGGCGCATACCGGTAGTTGAAAAGAACACGGACTTGTTTCCCCGTCTTCTTCTCTGCGTCAATCATAGCTTGGAGTTTATGCTCATCGATAGTCATTGGTTTTTCCGTGATGGCATCGCAGCCTAGCTCCATTGCTCTAATGCAATAATGGTGATGGAAAAGATCAATTGTCGTGACGATAACAACATCGGCTTTCTGCTCTTGGACCATCTTGTCAAACTCTGTGTCCTTGTACGTTTGCACTTTTTCACCGCCGAGTTCGACGATGTGCTCGTTTGCTACGTCCATGCGAGTTTGGTTCGTATCGCAGATTCCAACAAGCTTGGCGACATCTTTGAAGTCCTGGATGATAGCTTGGTAGTACATAGCCGAGCGAACGCCCATGCCAACAATGACATAGCGCTTAACCTGAGGAGTAGCCATGATGAAATAACAATGTCCAAATTTCTGTGTATGAGTGACGATGAATGATGAACCCCTCATGGACACGAGGATGTATAAATACCCTGAAGAGGTAATCCGACGTCGGATTACTCAGAGTGAGTACCCCGCGTTGATTCGGGGGAGTATTTGCCGAACGAGGTACAACTGTCAGCATATGAGAGGTGGAGAGGATGCTTGGCTGAAGTGCAGATCGGGCCTGATTTGGCCAGTTACATTGGAATGCCAAGATTCGTGGCATTCGTCGTTTCAACTCGTTGGATGATTTAGGATCGTTGAGAATTGTTTCCACTAAAATGCTATTCGGTCGCTATTTTTGGGACCGAATTGGATCAAAAGCCTCACGATATTGAGATCAACGATGGGTCTGAATCTCGTTCGCGGGAAGAAGACCGATTTGCATGATGCGGAGGTTGAATCAACAGATGGTATCAATGGATTTTTGGAGATACCTATACTATGAAAACAGTACCACACACAGCCTGCAGGAAAATCCGGAGCTCTTCCAATTGATTTAGAATACAAATACAAATTCATCGTTGACCAAATCCGTCATATCATCAAACGCATGGTCTCCAACCGTCGCATCCCTCGCATTTTCGATATGCTGTCCTTCGGTCGCTTTTGACCTTCGAAGACTATCTGCTTCTTCGGGTGAGTATAAGCTGTAGTCCACAATCACTGCATCTTTTCCAGCCATGACGCGACGGCGGCTATGGTCGCGATTGAGGTAGGTCAGGTACATAGTGGTGACTACGACGAGTCCAACAATTGCGATGTATAGGAGCAGATTCCAGTACAATCCTCGATGATACTCGGGAGCCTCGGATGGTTTGTAGAGAAGAGGGCCAATGATGTTTCCCAGGGATTGGCCGATGAAGAGGACAGATGAGTTACATTTGCCTTTGGTGTCACCAGCAGTGTTGGAGGACGACCATGAGTAGATGAGAGGAACTGTATAGCGTCAGTACGCGAAACATATAGTAGTAGGAAGAGACGTACTTATTCCTGGGAAGACAGAGATCATGTAGTATCCGCCAAGCAAAGTATTCCTGCCATCAGGCGTATGCGGCGTTGAGAGCATGATCATGCAGCCAACGATTGGGAAGAGAGCCAAAAAGGCAATAACTGGGCCTTTCTTATGGTACTTAGTCGCGACATAAGAGCCTCCAACTGTAGAGATGAACTGAACAACACCAAACGGAGCGTTGAAGAGGATGGCTTGGAACGAATCGAAGCCAAAGGACTTGATGAGAAGAGGGCCAAAAGAGCCGACGCCACCAGAGGGTACTCTGGAGAAGATCTTGTTAGCTCCTATTTCTCACTAAGATTATGTTTCACTTACGAGATACTGAAAATGAGAGAGAACCAGAGCCAAGTCTTTAGGTCTCGCATGGTCTCCCAGAAATGGTCCCATCGCCATTGCCTCGACATGACGCCAGTCTGATTCATTCTCAGGCGCTCAATCGCGATAAGTTTATCGTGCTTATCGAGAAATTTGGCCTCTGCGGGAGAGTCGGGCATGTATGAGAACAGAACGGTGGAGAAGCAGACGGTGATGATTCCAAAGGCAACAAAGATGGTCTATCATATGAGTAAACCGTCATGCAACAGAAAGGGCTGCTCTTGAACTTACCTGGTATGGTTTTAGTCCAAACGGTAACTGCGCAAGCCACCAAGTGGCCAAACTCCCAAACTAAACCCGTCAGTTCAATCCAATCCCATCATGTAGCTCTCAACTTACGACACCAGTAAATCCATTCATAGCATACCAATACGACATTCTAAGCGGCTGCTCCCTCCTCCTCCAAAACATCTGCGTAATAGCCACGAAACTTGGTGCAATACTAGCCTCAAAAGCACCTAGCCAGAAACGTGCAAAGAGCAGACTGTGGAAGGTATGCGCCGCAGCCATAAATGTTAGGGTCAAACCCCAGAGTGTCACCATGCAGCTTGTGAATTTCCCAATGGGGAGTTTGACGAGAAGCCATGCTAGTGGGAATTGCGCGATGAGTTGGGCGACGTAGACTATTGAGCTTAGCCATGAGAATTGGTTGCCTTTGAGGTTCGTGTCTTCGATGAGGCCGAAGATGGATGCATATGCGATAGTTGCTTTGTCAAGACCTGCAGGGATCAATATTATTTTTGAATGGGTGATGTGAGATTTTACCTTGGAGGAAATAAACTGCTAGCATGAGAGGCAAAACAACCATATCAATCCGCCTCAACACGCGCGCATCATCTTCAGGCGTAACTTTAATCCTCCTCTCTGGCGAAACCCCAAGTCTCCTCATCAAATCCGCCGCAGCACCGCTTGCTCCATCAGGATGGCTTCTCCCACGCGCTTCTTCTCCGTCTACGAGATCCATGAGAGGGTGTTGGTCGTGAGATGACGCGCCCGGGTCGGGCGATGTGGAGCCCAGGCCTCGCGCTGGCATTTTGATGGAGCCAGGATCAATTGAGGTAATTGACTGAGAGAGGGAGGGGTTTGAGAGAGAGGATAGGTTTATGTTGAGATTGAGTTCTTGGGGTGCAAGGGATGGTTAAGGGATGATGACTGCTGATCTTGGCCAATCATGGATGATTGAGCTGGGGATTTGACACGGGTTAGATAAGCATGTATGTATGTATGTATGTATGTATGTATGTGTATTTTTCGTCTGGGTGGCTGTAACGAAGCCAAATCTCCTACTGGAGCAAAAGACGTGCTGAGCTAGCTAGGTACAGGATACCCCGCTTCCTTCACCATCCAGCATACCAATGGCACAAAAGGTGCTGTATTTCTCAAGCCCGTCACCCGTCAGCGGGTTCGAGGGCAATCTATTGTCGAACTTTTTCCACCGACCAGAATTCTCTCGCGCATCACTACATCTGCTGACGCAGTCCACAATCTCCAGTAACCAAGTTGTAGCTCGTAGTCGACTGTCGCGGCGGCAGGGAAAAACCTCGGGAAGGGATCAGAGGCCGACGGTGCGGCTTGCCTTTAAAGGAGAAAAACCCATCGCAATCGGCGTCGTTGATCGGAAGGATGTCGCTACGAATGCCCGGGGCATCGCCCTCCGATATCTAAGGCGTTCTGGTTCTGAGGTGCCGCCATTAGATCCGACAAAGGTGTTGTCAGAGAAGGCGAACTCTCCAAAATTCCTTCTCTGAAAACTGCTGTTAGGGAGCCGATAGCGTCCCCGCAGTTTTTGTGTGGTCGCGTGGCCTGCAGAAAATCCCGCTCCTAGCACCGCACTAACAGTGCGTGCCAAGAAAGAATTTTTACAGGAGAGAGTTGAGGGTTAGATAAGCAGACTGAAGCGCGATAAGATCTAGGGTAGCTGAACTTGAGAAGTTCATGATTGTAGGGATTGAAGCAACGCAGCATAAATGTCGTGTGAAGTCAATTGAAATTAATAAAAATTGAGCTCACGGCTTCCTGTAATAATTATAATTGAATCCGTTGGGTGGAGTCTATGATATGTCGTGGCGCACTTTGATCTCAAGAGCTAGGCCATTGTCTTCACTATGACTTTGACCTCCGACTAATGTTTACTGCTCACAGCTTACCGTTGAGTTCGGACCAGTTCATCCACGCGACACAACATTGCCATATTATTAGGAGCCATCTGCAACAAACTTGATATTCTCGATGCTGTGAGACACGAATCTCGTGAATGATGCACACAATGATATTATAGCATCATAGCAACGATTACCTGCATCGACATACGTGGATCACGATGCTACGTCATCCGCCACCCCCACCTACAAGTTTCATAAAACAAACCAGGTTTCCTAGCTCATCAACCCATCAAGCCACATCTTCAATAAACCCCATCTTTTCCCAAAATCACTTTTTTATACTTCCCCTTATGAACGAAGCACTAGGATCAATCTTCTCCGGCGCAATACCAAGCCAATTCATGGGCGGCCAAAACAAGCCCGCCGACGGCGCGGGCCCCTCCGAGAGCAAATCCAACACCAAAGAGCGCATCGCCAAGGAAATCCACTCCCGCGTCGAAGAAGCAAAAGGCCTACAAGAAAAATCCCTCGAACTGCACGAAAAAGCCGATAAGGAAGAAGATCCCGAAGAAGCGGAGAACATACGGCATGAAGCACGAGAAATCGATAAAAAGGCTGCCAAGCTCATGAAGATCGCGGAAAGGCTGGAGAAAGGATGGATACAGGGCGGTGCTATGGGAACGGGGATAGGCGCGGGTGTAGCTAGTGGGCTGGGGCTCGGGGTAGGGGCGCTGTTGACGGGAGTTGTGGCGATTCCGACGGCGGGTTTGGGATTGCTTATTGGGGCGGGGACGGGGCTTGCGCATGGGTCTTGGGTGAAGTTTACGGATGCGTTTACGAAGGATGAGGCTGATGAGATTGTTAATGAGGCGACGGAGGAGGCGGAGAAGATTGCAAAGGGTTGAGGGAGATGTCTGAGATGAGCATGAACTGGGTTATGGAGGATTATCGTAAAGGAGAGGAAAGGTTTTACGACGCGTTAGGTTATTCAGATTGCATTTGGGTTTGCATTTGGTTACAAGGTGTACTGCTAGCCATCAATTTCATTCTTTCGTTGGTCCATCATTACGTCTCTCTGTCATGCCAGCCACTCATAGTAGCAGCATCGGCATCAGCCCTATCAGTGTTACCAAACAGCATGTCAAATGTCACATAAACCTATGCAACAATGCAAAGTCCCGCCTCTAAAGCATCTCCTGCGTGCTGATCATCTGCTCTCCCCTCGGACAAATCCCGTTCCAGTCCAGACAGTCGGGCCCATGAATCCGCATCAGCGGAATCACCACCGCCAAGGCCCTTTATACAATTCCATCCTAGCGCAAGCACCCAAAACTCACATGAGTGGACACCTAAAAAAACCCAACCCATCATCAGCCCATCCTCCTGTGGGGGCTTTAACCCACTGACCAATCTCTGACACGATCAGATAAGATCTCAACGGTCTGATAATCAGCACCCTAGCAGTTTTTCATCTCGCCAACCGCGGAGAGTCCTCAAAATGGTCTAACTTGAAGTTAAAAGCCGTCTTTACGTACTTAGTCGCTTGGCAGCGGTAATGGGATTTGTCAGGCATGCTTAAAAGCAAGGTTAAACGAAGAAGGGGTCCACGCCAAGACTAGCTATCAATCAGCTCTCTTTACTGTTAGGAGAAAGGATCATCGTGATGCGTGAGTGAATTAGGAAATAAGTGCCGTATGACTGAGGGGATTGTTTGACACATAAGATGCGGCCTTCCCAAGATTTTGAGGGAAATTAACCTGGCCATCTTTATCACTGACTCTGATTGCCGTAAGTCAGTAATAATGGCAGATAATTCGGAGCGAAAGAGTCAAGAGGTGGTGGAGGAGGAGATCTCAAGGCCTGGTTCCACGAATGAGGCTTTTAGGAAGCTATGGACGAAACGAACCCTTGGTTTTGCCATCGGATGGTAAGTTTATTGTGGCTTGATTGGAGTCTGGTGAAGCTAATGTTGGGCAGTATTCTTGTCATGTTCTTCTTCATGAACCTGACCGTCTATACAGGCAATGTCTACGAGCCGTATGCGACAAGTCACTTCAAGGCACATTCTCTCCTTGCGACTGGTGCCATCGTCAACGGTCTCGTGCGCATCGTGTCGTATCCACTGCTCGCTAAGCTCGCCAATGTAGGATTCCAACAAAAGTGGTGATTTGGACCATCGCTAATCGAGTCTGCAGTATTTTGGACGTCCCCAGAGCTTTGCTGGTGCTGCTATCTGCATGGCCATCGGCAACGCCATGTACGCAGGCTGTTCAAACGTCGACACCTTCTTAGTACGCACCCCTCACCCCATTTACCTTATCAATCTAACAAAAGTCAGGCAGGTGGAATCTTTGACGTCTTCGGCGATACATGGTGGAACATCATCCAGCAGATCTTCGTCGCTGACATAACAACCCTCGTCAACCGTGGTATAATCTTCACCCTTCCCGAATCCCTCTCCGCGATCCCCACCCTCTACGGCGGAACTTATCTCGGCGAACACATGCTCCTGCACTCAAGCTGGAGATGGGGTTATGGTATGTGGGCTATCATTCTACCCGTCACTGCTATTCCGACGATTGGTATCATGATCTGGATGAATCGCCGGGCTAAGCGCATTGGTCTGATCACGGAGAAGATCTCGTTCATGCATGGTGCTGAGCCTGGTGTTGTTGGGAAAATAAAGCATGTTGCTACGCAGCTTGATCTTATTGGTGCACTTCTCCTCATTGGTGGTTTGGCTATGACGCTGTTGCCGATGACAATTGCGGGAAGGAATAATACCGATCGATGGAGTAGGCCTTCGTCTATCGTTCTCATCATCGTTGGTGTTTTGACCTTCATTGCTTTCCTGGTTTGGGACGGAAAGTTCGCGTCGAACCCGATTATTCCTTACCGAACGATCCGCGAGCGCAACGTCATTGTCGCATGCGCATCATGTATCGTCATCGCCATGGCTGATAGTATCTACCGACCTTTCCTTTCGAGCTTCCTCCAAGTTGCGGGTCATTACTCTCCTGGAGCTGCAACGCGGGTCGATAACGCTCAGCGCGTGGCGTACAACATTGGTGCACTCGTCGCTGGTCTTTCACTCAAGTTCGCCAAAAACACAAAGCCCTTCATCATGCTTGGAGTTGTCCTGATCATCCTCGCCTGTGGTCTTCCAATCTACCTTACCAACATTTCCGGCACCCACATCGCCAGCGAAGCTGCATTCATCACCTCCAAGTCTCTTCTCGGAGTTGGCCGTGGTTTCACCCAGGTCCCACTTCAAGTTTCACTCCAGGCCGTCCTTGAAAACGAGCAAGTCGGCATTGCAACAGCCGTCTTCCTCTCATCGCTCGGCTTTGGCTCCAACCTTGGCGTAACCATCAGCGGCGCCATCTGGAACTCTGTCCTCCCCCGAAAGCTCAAAGCCTACTTCGGAGAGGAGGAAGGCGGCAAGATCTTTGGTTCTATCGTGGTTGCGCGTGCATACGAAGCTGGAACTGCTGATAGAAATGCCGTTGATGAATGCTACCGCCAGACTCAGCAGACCCTGGCCATTGGATCAGTCTGTGTATCAGGACTTCTCCTGGTGATGGTTTATCTTGTTCGCAATGTTAAGCTTGGAGCTGAGGATGAGAAGAGAGCGGCACAGGCTGACAAGGAGCTTGCTTGGGCTATCAAGCATAAAGAGGCTCAAGAGGATGCCCCCGTTGAACTCGAGAGTGGAAGGCGTTAAAGTAACCCACCACTAAGTTTGGCGTCTGACTGGGCGACTAGAACCAGCATGAACTCAGGTGAGTGCAAAAGTGATTAGAAGAAGTCCATATTGGACTACTGTAGTATATATAAGGCTTATCAGTTAAAAGAAGGGAAAGTTCGTATTTATCTGTATATGATACAATTTCTATCCCTATGCGTGCTCATCCAACATACTAAGTTTCATACCGAATAACCAACAAAAACGCCAAGATGCAATCCCCATACCCATGTACTCCTACTGCTTCCCAGCCGAGATCATCGAATCATGACTCAAGATCCCCACAAGCGTGTCCCTCTTAATACACTTCTCAAATGAAAAGCTACTCGCTAGCTCTTCCAACTCCTCCTTGCTCTTATCCCTAAACAACTCCGCCAACTCCCATCCCACATACTCACTCATCAAACACTCTCTAATAACCCGCTCAAACTGTCGTTCGAAAGTCCAGATCTTGGGATATTTCGTATCTCTGTACTTCTCCAGCACTTCTTCCTTCAAGCCTTGGATGAATGGTTCGTAGAGGTGCTTGACGCCGTCTTTGTTGACGACGCCCCAGAAATCAAGACCGAGACGCTGTTTCTTGGCGATGAAGGGCGCGATGAGGCGCATATAAGGGGACTCGGGATCGACGTATACCATGCCTTGGTAGCCGACATCTTTATACAACCAGATAGACCAGTTGACATCTGTTTCTCTGTAAATAGCCAACTGCTCTTGTAGCAAATTAAAGCGCTTGGCGTTGGTCTTGATGGCGTCGTCACCCTCCTTATGCTCATTCTGATAAACAGGGCCAAACTCTCCATTCCAAATCGGCACGTTCTTCTCCCTCATGAACTGCACCTTGCGCTCAAAGCTCTTCCTCAGCTTAGTGTTTTGTTCGTCTGTACCTTCGTACTGCTCTCCAAGAGGAAACCCGTAGAAGCTGTAATCGTGACAGGCGTACACAGCGTTGGGAAGAGGGTTTTTGGGAAAGGCGCGGAAGTCCATTGCGTAGGTGTTTCCATCGATGAAGATCATGTGATCGGGATCGATGGCGCGGACTTCTTTCTCGGTGCGTTCGTACCATTTTACGAGCTTGGCGCCGTATTGGCCTGATGAGGTCTTGGTCTCGTCGGCGGGTTCGTTGAGGAGGTTGTAGCCTGCGATGACGGGGTTTCCCTTGTAGTGAGCTGCAAGAGCCTTCCATAGCTGAATAGCTCTGTCTTGATGGTCTTTGAAGTCCCAGAACGCCGCGCGTGAAAGTCCAGAATCACTATGCCAATCTTGGTTCTGACCACCAGGAACGGCATGTAGATCAAGGACAGCGTAAAGGTTATGTCTTCCGCAAATATCCACACAGCGATCTAACCAATCGAAACCAGATTTCTTGAGATTATCTGGATCCATATCATCGATAAAATGACGATAATTGAACGGGATGCGGATACAGTTTAGACCCAACGACGCAAAGTAAGCGGCATCAGAGTCTGTGAAGAAGTGGTATAAAAGTCTGTCAAAGAAGAAGTTTGCCTTTTCTTCACCCATGACTTCAGCCATTTGTTGTCTATGTTGGTGTTCGTGGCCTGCGTAGCCGGTGATGAAGTTCTCCATGTTGAGCATGCCACCGATGGCAGCGCCCTTGAGGATGACGGTGTTGCCGGAGGGGTCGACGATGCGACTACCCTCGGTATGAAGCATTTTACATGTTGATGGTTTTTGGGGGACGGCTTTGGGGACGGCTTCGTAGGAGCCGGAGTTGTCTGCTGTTGCGACCATGGTAGAGAGTGTGAGATGTTGGTATGAAGAAAGAGGAAATCAGACAATGAAGAGTGAATAGACAACGAAGTCGCTAATGCGAGTGATGCTCTGTGAGGTCTGCTTGTTTCTGAAAGTCATTACAGCCTTCACCTAAATAGTCCGTACACCCAAAGTGGAGTGTTTTCTTACGAGCGACACTCCCCGATACGATCCGCCACGACACCACTAAGAACCATTCCCCCGGAATCCCCATAATTCACCAAGACCATTACTCGTAAAAACACGGGGAAGTACGCTTTAACAAATTTATTAGTGTACATCACAAGTTAAACGCTCAGCCCATGTAAAACCTCCTCCAAGAAATTCCGATGGTTCGACAATCCCGGGACATCATCTTCCCACGCCCTCAAAACCTGCATAATCCTCTCACACGCATCCCTCCACCCCGCGGGCATTCCCGATCCCAAGAGCCGCGCTGCAAGCAACACCGTCGCCGATCGGACTAAAGCTCGAATCATGAGCCACGTCCCGTGATGACGATGTAAAAAGCCCGCTTCGTTAATCTCAACATTAAGAACATGATACTCTAAGCCCTTTTCTACAAACTGTCGCCCGGGAATGGGTGTAGTTACGCCGCGCTCTAAGGCAGCGAGATGCGCCATTACGAAAGGCCAGTAGAGACGTTCAAAGAAGTTTACCAAGTGTCCGCGGAGAACGAAGCAGCATACATTGTCTTCAAGGGGGGTCGAGGCGATGGAAAGTTCGGGGGGGAGACTTTCGGCCCATTCGTTGGCTTGGGTTTCGTAGGCGGGGATGAGGAGGGACAGTTGTTTGAGGAAGTCGATGTTTGATGATGATGCGCGATGAAGTTCGAGGATGTCGTTGCATGTTCGGCTTGAGAGACGTCGGAGGGATATTTCGGAGAGGTAGAATAGCCAGGCTGTGTGTTGGCGACTTGATGCTGTAGTCTTGGTGGACTCCAAGGGATGAGGAGGGGTTGGGAAGAATGGTGGATATAGTACGCTTGAAGAATATGGCATACTGAAATCTGGAAGAGATAGTTCGCCTCGTAACTCTCGCTCAGACTTCCAAGCAGACCAGTATACAGCTTCTTGCTGGGTCTCACCCAGCTCTGGTCTCGCTAGATCTGACCCATCCATTGCACTAAGAGACTGCGCTCTCTGCAGGAACGGCAACGTCTGACATGTCGCTAAAGCCTGCGAGAAATACCGCCAAGCCTCGAATGGTCTGAACGTGCTCATCAAAAACACACCCGAAAGAAAGAAACACTGCGCCCCAATAATATCCGATCTTGCCATCAACGTCCCAATCCTCTTCTGCGCCGCCTGAAACAGCGCCTGAGCCTCCAAATACGGCGTCGAATCAGCCCTCAGATGAAAACTCGCATCAAGCGGCGTCGCAATCTTTCCCAGCGCACAGATAATCAAGGTCAAGCATGACCCAGGCGACCAATCGATCCCATCGATGACCACGTTGAGAACAACTTTTCTAGCAGCAGCTTCTTCGAGGATTGGGTTTTTGCAGTGCACGTGATCGAAGAAGTTGTCGAGAAGTGCTTTTACGCCTTGTGTGTCGAGATCTGCAATGTCGGCTAGCGATGTGCAGCCGGGGGAATAAGATGGGGATGGTTGTGGTGGATCGGGGTGGAGAGTTGTGTGGGATGACATGTCGCGTGAGAGGACGGACCAGAGGAGGAGGCTTTCCATCTTCTCGGGGAGAATACTTCGTAGGGGGATGTCGCCCAGACTCTCTGGGGATAACTGCGTAGGAGACTCCTCGGGTAAAAGTTCATGTCCAACATCTTGATTGGTAGTGTCAGGCTTTGGCTCGCGAATCAACTTCTCCAATTCATCCAAACGTTCCAAGATCTTGAGACTCGCAGGGTCAAATGCCGATAGATCAACCGGGGATTGAATGCACGTCGCCCCAACACTGACGCAGTATGAACAAGCCGGCTTTTGGTTATCGCACTTTGTCTTCCTAGCCCGACACACTTGGCACGCCGTGTTGGCTCGTTTGCGGGGATAAAACGCTGTACCCCTTGGCGCTGGTCTCTTCCCCGGCCGACGATCCGCTTCAGCTGACATTTCTGATGTTTGCGGGGACATGATGAAGGGTGCAGAAACGTGGAGGAGGAGAAACGAATGTGGATGTCCACGTCGGGGAATATCGCCCCTTATACCTCTTGACTCGTGACGCCGTAAAGTGGGCTCTCATCGGGGAATGTCGCTCATATCAGCCAAACTGGGGTAAGCTCAGCTTTTCATCATCCCCAGATTTTCGGTCTCCCCACAAACCCCAGACTGGTCTAGACCGTGTTAGCTAAAGCCAATTCTTTTTTGCGCATGATTTTCGTGCTTCTTTTCTTGTCATGCCATGTCACACTTGACAACCAGTATGAGTATGGCCTGTCTTTAACCGGAAACTATTGATGATACTACGCTCATGACTTGGTTATGCAGCTGTATATAAGACTCGGCAGTTGACCCCATCTTTATCACCCAGCATCCATCATCAGTTTCCACTTTGTCTTATCAAGAGTCTACTGTTTCAGTCATGGAGACGTCGAATACTACCGGCAAATCAGATCTTGAACTCCAGGCCAAGGTGTCTGGTACTGAGTTCATTGATGCCAAGAGCCATGCTGTCGAGGCAGACCGTCAGGCTGAGCATCAGTTGACGCTCAAGCAATGCTTTAAACAACATCCGGCTATTGTTTGGTGGTGCTTTTACTGGTCAATCGCGGCTGTAGGCTGGTAAGACGAATACCTGCCTTCTCATCAGGATCCCGATAGCTAATCACTCTGTTATAGGGGCTTCGATGCTCAGATCAACGGTGCCATGATCTCCGTCGCCGCCTTCCGACGCGACTTTGGGTGCGCCCGTCATCCGACCTCCCTTCTGACCACCACTAACGACTTCTAGATATGTCGAAAACGGCGAAGCTATCCTCCCCGCCGACTGGCAAACCGCCTTCAACTGCATCAGCTCCGTCGGCGGCTTCTTCGGCGGTTTCATGTGTTCCTGGATCTGCGATTACGTCGGCCGAAAGAACTCTCTCGTCATGGCACTACTCCTTGCGACAGGCGGTACGATCGGAGAATGCATGTCCAACACCAACGTCGCTTTCCTCATGTCCAAACTCATCATTGGTCTTGGATTGGGCTTCTTTTTGACGCTTGCCCCTTTGGCGACGTCGGAGATTTCGCCTGTGGTGTTTCGTGGTATTGCTACTGCGGGCGTTAACCTTGGAATCGCGATTGGTCAGTTGGTTTCGAATGGTGTTATCAAGGCTTTTGGTGAGAGGACGGATCATTGGGCTTGGAGGGGTGCGCTGGCTACGCAGGGTATCTTTATTGTTATCCTTGCTGCTGGTCTGCCCTTCGCTCCCGAGACTCCATGGTATCTTGTTCGCAAGGGTAAGATTGAGGAGGCGAAGAAGTCACTCATCCAGCTCTACGGATCTGGTGTTGACATTGACGCCAAGCTGGCTACTATCAAGGAGACCATCGCCGAGGAACAAGCTGCCTCGGCCGAAGAAGCTTCTTGGATCCAGTGCTTCAAGGGAACCGACCTCATCCGTACTATGATCAGCATGGGTGTCTTTGTCTGCCAACACTTCGTCGGTATCATTTTCGTTCTCGGATACTCAACCTACTTCTTTCAACTTGCCGGTCTTGAGACCTCTCGCAGCTTCGATCTCGGCGTTGGCGTCACAGCATGCGGTGTTCTCGGCAACATCTGCAGTTGGTTTGTCGTCAACTCTTTCGGTCGTCGCAAGATCTTCCTCTCCGGCATGGGAGCTCTCACAGTCCTCCTATTCCTCATCGGTATCATGGATGTAGTCCCTACGTCAGCTGCCAAGTGGGTGCAAGCCGCATGCACAGTCATCTACGCTTACGTCTACTTCGCCACTGTCGGAGCCATGGCTTTCGCTGTTCTTGGCGAGACAGCCTCGCTCAACCTCAAGGCCAAGACGATGGCGCTTGCCACTGCCACACAATCTGTTATGGGTATCGCTATGAACTTTGCCATTCCGTACATGGTCAACCCTGATGAAGGTAATCTCAAGGGCAAGGTTGGCTTCATCTTTGGTGGTCTTGGTTTGATTGGCTTTATTTGGAGTTGGGTTTATGTTCCTGAGCTCAAGGGACGACGATATGATGAGATTGACCACATGTTTCACAACAAGGTCAGCCCTCGACAGATGGGAACCTATAAGCTGTAAAGGAGTGGCCTGTGATGAAACACGGAGAGGGTTATGGTGATGGTTTGTGCTTTGTATTTATATCAACAAGATCTGCGGATGGTAGTAATTGGCAATGAGTCATATTCTGTTGCAATTGGATCTATGATATCTGTAACGGACCGAAAGCCTGCTTACAGTATCGATTATACACTTTAATGACCGCCTAGCATCATTCGGTGACGGTTCTTGTATGACGGCCTATAAATAGACCACCCGGATAAGCACCGCAGCAATTCTTAGGATCTTATCATCCTTCCATGACACACATTGAGCTTGCTGTGCCTCCTGTCAGCACGAAAGCTGCCAATAACACCGTTGAGGACAGAAAAGCCTTCTCATGATGAGATCTATCTCAAAACCTAGGGTATTAGGATATGTGGTCCTAGCTTAGTTCCAACATACCTATAACTACCTACCGTCTGTCCATAGTAGTATATCCTATTATCTTGAACTGCTAGTAACTCTTTATGTCTCTCAACGTGATTTCCGACCGCCGTTCGCGGTCGCCATTATGCAAAATAAGCTTCATCTTCTTTACTGTGCCACATAATCTCTCGACTCAACAACCCCCACTCTCCCACATCTCTAAGCTCGTAACATCATTCCAGTTTACCAAATATGCGTTCTGCACACACGTTGTGCAGCAGATTAAGGATGCACGTATCAGATCTGATTTTCCGTTGACTTTCAATATCCACAAGAGACATTGGAACCTCCCGAACCCAGTTTGGAGAGTCTCTACGACACTGGCGAACAACATATACGGCAAATCTGTAGACTACGCCCTGCTTCCTGTAAATTTTCTGAGCTCCAAGTTATTACTGTTCCATGGCAATAAAGCTAACAGTATGATGCAGATGTCTGGAAGTCTTTAGAGTTCCAAGGCAAGAGGTCGCGTCTAATGAATTCGGAATCAGTTGCTCGACCGAATCGGCAACGAGCCGTAATCTAGTTCAGAAATGGCACCGGGATTGCTTGGAGAAGCACCAGGCGTGCAAATCTTCCAAGGCCTGGGTTCCTACAAGGCTAGCCAAGATCTATGATACCCACTTCCGCGTCATCAGAAACGTGGATCATGACTCTGAACCATATTCTTATGTCGCGCTGAGCCACTGTTGGGGGCGAGCTAATATCCCGAAGCTGACTGCAGCAACCAAGAATGACCTCTTACAAGGCACGCCTATCTCCAGACTCCCTAAAACCTTTCGAGGTGCTATTACTGTATGTCGCTGGCTAGGCCATCCATATATATGGATCGACTCGCTCTGTGTTATACAAGATTCTAATGAAGACTGGACGACTGAAGCATATATGATGACTGACGTCTATGGTAACTCTGCGCTGACGATTGTGGCTGCACACGCACGCGATGGCACGGAAGGTCTGTTCTGTAATCGCCCTCCGCTGGGCACTAAAGCACCTATAATCGACTGTTCATGGGGGCCTAATTCGAAACCTGAACCATACTGCCTCGTAGATCACCGTTTATGGATCAGTAGCGTTGAGAACAGTCACCCATCCTCAAGGGCCTGGACAGTTCAAGAGCGCTTTCTCTCAACAAAATGCCTATATTTCACAGAGCATCAGATATTCTATCGCTGTGCCACCCACGAAGTCTGCGAGTCTTTTCCAGCGGGTGAAACGCCTTCGCAGCTCATTGAGATTACGGCTCTACAATCCGTCAAAAGCAACCTAGAGCCCAGGGAGAAGTGAGTTCGAGCTACGGAGGTTTACTCAAGAGCATGTCTTACAAAGGACACGGATAAAATCGTTGCTGTGGCTGGTATAGCAGAGAACGTGCGCGCTGCTTTGGGGGACGAGTATCTGGTTGGCTTATGGAAGAGTAATCTAGTCCACGAACTGCTGTGGCGATCATCTTCAAATGGTGGTGATCAGTCAAGACCGGATCCTTGCCTCGCTCCGACTTCGTCTTGGATGGCAGTCAAAGGAGTTGGCGTGGACATCAACTCGACAATTTGCAGCTCAGGATGTAATCATCACATCAATATCATCCACGCCTCAGTCGACCTCGTTGATCCTTCGCGGCCAACTGGGGATATACACCAAGGCTCAGGGATCCTTCAAATTCGGGGTTCTCTCAAACAAGTGTACTGGTCTCCGAGTAAATACTCCGATGGAGACTGGCGCAAGTCTCAAATCACGTTTGAGGGCGAACAGAGGGGTGCATTAACCACTACACACCCGGATTATCTCGAGGACTCTTTAACGGATCGGAGAATTTTCTTGCTACCAGTACTATCAACGGAAGAGGGGCAGAGTATTGAGTGTCTTGTTCTTACACCTGTTATTGAACAGGCCCGGATATACGAGCGCGTTGGACACTATACCATGAGCAGTGACAATGGAGGAGACTGGTACCTGTTCAGACAGAGAAAAAAGGGGAATGATTCCGTTCCGTGGTGGGGGAGCTGGCTTGGGTATAGCGATTGGGAAAGAATCCCAAAAGCTGATTTGTGCATAATTTAAACAAGAACTAGGGAAAGTCAGGCAAGTTTTAATTCTTAATGTATGTAGATGCTATGGTAGTTTGACGAGGACATTTCTTCTTAGCCCGTACCAACAGACCTTCTTAGTAAACAAGCCAAACCAAGAGCCAAACGACAACTGTTTCAAGAGCCCCAGACAGTGCTTGTTCCACTGGTCACAGTGACTGCATCCGGTGTAATCACGCTCGTAGCCACATCAGTCTGCACCGTGGTGTAATACTGAGTAACCGTGAAACCCTCCGCATTCGTGACAACAACGGTATTATAATCCGTCTCAGCCACAGTATCAACATTCGTAAAGAATAGCGTGTTGTAGTTCGTAGCCTCAACAACATTAGTATTAGTCACTATAACAGTGTTGAAGTTCGTAACCGTGACAGTAACGGGTTTTGTAACCGTCGCGCTTTTTCGATTCGTTTGAGTCACAGTCTCAGAGCCTGTTTTCGTGGTCTTACTAGAGCTGGTAGAAGTACTAGTCTTTCGGTCTGTGACAAACGTGCTCCTCAGCTTGTTGACGGAGAAAGTATTGGTTCGGGTTTGTGTAGTTGTGACGGTCCTGGAGGCTTTGGCGGTGATGGTTGTGGTCATGGGGGCAGAGGGACTGGCGATTAGGCATGAACACGCGCTGCTGGCGTCGCTGGGGGCTTTGCTGGGTAGATAATCAGGTATCTGTACCGCCTTCACTGCTCGCTTAGAAGGCTTAAGGAGGGTTAGTATTACTAAGGATGAATGTGAAGCTCGATGTTGAGACTTACCTTGTTGGCGGAACCACATAGCATGTCGTACCATGTCCAAGGAGCTGAAGCGTCCGGTGTAACCACAGTACTCCTAGAATCGAAGGTAGTACTGGAAACAAGCCAATATCATGCCCAACACTGGTGAGGATTGTGTTGACTTACACAGTGCCATTATAACAGTCGCACTCGTTGGAGTTGAATCTGAAGCTGGCGGCTTTCGAATCGCTCAAGCAAAAGTCCTGGCATACGTTGGTGCTCTATAATGACTGTTAGTAACATATAATATTTCAATGTCACAGTTGCAAAGACTCACGTAACACTAATTGAATCTTCGTTAGTATATCCTCCCTTGCGGATAATATTTGGTAAGTACTTACAAAGTGGAAACTGTGGTTGCGTTGGTAGTCAGAACGTCGATGGTGGAAGCGTCGGTCACATCCGTTGTAACCGTTGTATCAACATCGACAGTGACAGTCGTAGTGGCTGTGACTCTCAAGGAAGTACTGCGGATAACGGGAGTAATGGTAGTTGACACGGTGCTTTGGATATAGGTTGAGCAAAACGCGGATCCATTCTCTTGATTTTTCTTAAAGGCTTGGTTGTTGGGATCACTGGCTTTGCAGACTAGAAAGGGTGGGCTGTTAGTTGACTTTCGCTGGATATTAGGTCTAAATACCTGCTCTTGGATTAAGGAGGTTTCTCATATCGAGCATCAAATCAGAGAGTTGGCCATTGCTGTCGGCTGCTGGTAGCGCGCTCACTGTGCTGATAAACAACAGCGTCAGAACTTTTTTGAAGGAAACCATTTTCGATTAACATACGTGAAAGCCTATTGCGTAGAATAAAGTGTTGGACGACTTAATCAGACCCATTAAGTATACGACACGATTTAGCTTTTCTCATACCCTAGCTTGGGATATTTTGCTCGTATATCATGAGCTTCATTAGATCAATGAACCCAACGGGCTGGTTCAGTTCTAGCCTATAATAAAGGAATCATCCTCGCTTAGCGCTCACTCAAGTGGCGTGACGTTGACCAGACTTAAGACAATACTTGACATGTCAGGAATGTTGAGGCGTGGACTAGGTCATATCTAGTAATTCTGGTAGAGCTACAATGGCTTCTGACGAGGTGGAGTCGGGTGACAGAGGTTTCTATTCTAATACGATGGAAAGCCTGTAAATCTGGGAGTTCTAGCGCGCTTCTAGTTACAAAGTTCCTTGTTCTTATTGGACGGTAAAGCTCTAGCTTTGTTCCTGTCACCTCGTGGACCGGGTTAGATTGGTCCTGACTTCATCGACAAGTCGCTTGGAAACAAGGCGGATATTATTGCTAACAATGAAGAATGCACTGAAATGTAATATTTACTTTTGACTCTTACAGATAGATATAACAGAACGGAGAACCGCTCATGGTGTCAAGCGCATCATCGATGGTAATCTCAGCTGCATTAACCCCCATATTCAGAGGATCAGACTTCAAAGCGTCTCGACTAGGAGGTCTGTTCCCGATAGTGATAGTACCAGCAATATCCCTGGCCTGCTTGGGATGCAGAGCCTGCCAGATCCAGTACACGCGATCAACCATAGCATGGTGCAGAAAGAAAACAGGTTCGTTAGACGAAGAGTAAAGGTCAGAGGAGTCACCACCAATGGCAAAATGACCAGCGCCGTGCAAGCCCAGGAATCGATCTGGGAATCGACCTTGAAACTCGTCCTGCATGATTTGAATGCTGCGTGAAGCATCGCCGAGCGTGACGTTGTATAAGTTAGGGAGAGTCATCCACTTATCAATGGTGTAACGACTGAGATCTCGACGTAGACAGCGAGGGTTATATTCGAGAGGTGTAGCGGTGGCTTCCATTCCGTCCATGCCAGGAGATGGGGGTCCAAGGTTAGCGGTTGCGCCAGCGAAGGGACCCTTCTTGATACAGCCACCTCCGTTACCGCTGGGAAGGAAAATGAGTCCTGTGCCAGAAAC
Organism: Fusarium oxysporum f. sp. lycopersici 4287; assembly: GCF_000149955.1. Taxonomy (NCBI): domain Eukaryota; kingdom Fungi; phylum Ascomycota; class Sordariomycetes; order Hypocreales; family Nectriaceae; genus Fusarium; species Fusarium oxysporum. Next base: position 383,747 of record NC_030993.1, read on the forward strand.
AGAGCCGTTGTGCTTGAAGAACCCGCCATCGCCGCTCATACTGGTCTCGGAACCGTCAAAGAGAGGGTTAGTTGCAAAGTCGCCAGTCTCAAACCAATTCCAGTACTACAGTAAATCATAAGCTTGAAATCTTTATCGTCGGCTATCACCAAGATTCACTCACCGGCTGGGTGCCTTTGTAGTCGCACTCCATCTCGCAGAGCTTTTTCATATGCCCAAGTATAGTAGCGATGCCAGGTGAAGAAGTTTCCCTGAAAAGGATTGTCAGATTCAATGCCATTGACAACTCATGAAGAACAAGAACTGACTGTTGCATGGATAGTGCGAGTCTGGTTGATATGCACAGCGACAAAATCGTCATATCTGGTACGTGCACCAGGTGCGAAAGAAGGGTCTGCCTTGGATGGTTTCTTTCGCAGACATAGAACTGCATTGATATAAGCCTTTCTCTCTTTCTTTGATAGGGCTTTCCTGTAGTAGTTGTTAGCGACGGTTCAATGCATCTAGGACGTAAACTTACCAATCCCGGCGCACGTTGGCATTGGCGATTGTGCACTTCTTGCGGCTGGTCGGTGCCTGGGCATTCTCTAACGCACTGATTGCCTTGCTGTTGAGATCTAGCATGAGATCGCCGGCCGATTGAGTCGGTGAGGCCGCAACCAGCGACGAGGCGCTCAGCAAAGCAGCAAGGATTCCAAAAGAAATATGCATGGTTTCGGAACTCGCTTTTGTCCTTGGTCTCCGTGTTAGATAAGAAATGAGAAAGAAAGGCAGACAATGCGGTGAGATTGGATGTGCGGGATAGACTACTTAACAGATAAGCAAGCGGAAAATTACAGTCGAATTTGTATTAGTGCCTACCCCGTATAATTGATGGGATAGAGAAGAACCTCAAGAGCCCTTGTTGAAGCCAAGCCGGAGCAAGTTCTGTTCGTAGAATATCGCCCCGGTAAATTGTTCATCATTGCTGGATGGGGATTTGACAAGCCCTTGGCTCTGCAGCCCTAGGGCGCAGGGTATTACAGGCTACACAATACTTACCAGGTTTCTTATCCAGGCACAATTGAGGCTAAAGAATACAGATTATATGGATGGAAGAACTATTTCTCGGCATGGATTTACTTCTTTTCATGGAAGGTATTCCGCGAGGCCTTGATAGTTTATGAGGAACAAGCGAGTGAAGAGCAACGTGTTAGCTGGCGATTTAACCGGATGCCCCTGGACATATGCATCTAAGATTTTAGGGTACCCAATCACTGGCCGTTGTTGATTCGCAAATTCATGCCAATAACGGGGTAGCTCAATCTATTCGCATCCAAACAGCCTTTTGTCCGCTATTCTCGTATATGCACCCTGCAATGCTGACCATATGTTTGCTCGATTTAAGGGTCTTTATGAAAGATAGCAAGCTGCTGCTCAGCCCGGACTAGTGAAGCTTCCCAGGTCACCTGTGCGGTTGAAGGCGCCGGTGGACATATGTGGTGTTGTTTATAGCCATCCGTTCATTACCTACTGTTCCTTCGAAAACCCAAATCGTAAGCCAATGGGAGAAAGTTACAGGCAGTTCCTAAACCAGTGACGCAGCTCGCGTCTCTCAATGTAACCCGGAACCTCAGAATTAAGCTTAAATATATTTTTAGACTACCCGCGTATCTTCTGACGAAAAATTGATTGCTGAAGAGGTAGGGCAGTTAGGAAGAGTGTCTACATGCAGCAACAGTTGTTCAAGACTGTAGGTTAATTGAAACCACACGCGCTGCATCTAATACACTAGCTAGATGCAGAACTCGGTTTTACTTGGTCACTGAAGGGACACCGTATCTTGGGGCCTCCGTGAACTTCAAGCAGGTAGCGGCAGAGTTAGATCAACGGCCACTTCGAATCTTGACACTGCTGTAGTGGTAGAAGCTTGGTGGAGCTACGTTTCCGTTGGTCCAGATAATGAAATTAATAATACTAGTCTTGAATCAACGTCACATACATGTCTAAACTTTTGGGCCAATTTCTCTATGTCCTCGCAGGCCGATTTGCCTACCTACTAATCCCTTACGTCTAATCATCTATCTTCAGACATGCTTACTTTCTGATCACTCAACGTCCTGTGCAAGATCTGGGACCTCTGCTTACAAATGCAATCAATCTTTTGGTATTTGAGTGCCTTTTTGACATTATAGGTTTACTATTGTTTAACTTTCTTAATACGAAGGTGTTGTGCTCTCCAGAGATATGGAAGTCACTGGAATTTGGGGTGAACAATAATCTGACCTTCTTAATTCAGTATGAGGACCTATTCGCACAGCTCACTCTTTGTATTCGGAGCAAAAGACTTTAAGAGATTTAGATCACAATTTAGATCCAATATTTAGGTCAACTCTCACTGGTCAGCCTTACGATGACACCCTTGAGAAGTGGATTCATCAAGCACGTTCCCTTGGCACGGAGGACTGTGGGTCGGCGTTGAAGAAATTCAGCCCCATAAGGACGGAGGTGATAGCCTCATGGAGCCAAATAATTGTTTCAAGGGTTACATTGTTCCGAGTAAGCGAGAGGGCAAACGGATATTAATCATGTGATTGAAGGAATAAACAAATCAATCAACCGCTGTTTAAAAACCTCTTGTTCTTTCGCCTTTCTCCGCCAATCCCCGGTGTGATATTGTTAAGCTTGAAACGCGATGGCGGACGCTACTTGGTCAGCCTTTCAGGGCACTTTAACGTCAATGACAGCCCGAGACTGGATAGTGGCTTTGACATCGGCGTGGCTTGCATTTAAAGTTCTGCAGGCATTGTATAATGTCTCGCCTCTTCACCCGCTTAGCAAGATCCCTGGTCCGAAACTTGCCGCGGCAACATATCTGCCCGAATTCTACTACGATGTGATCCTCGTCGGTCGCTATACCCATGCTATCAAGCAGATGCACGAGAAATATGGTAAGCACATTTCAGCAAGTCGAAGCAAAAGATTCTAATGCGCTCTTAGGTCCTATTGTCCGCATTAACCCCAATGAGCTGCACTGCGCTGATATGTCCTTCTCGGATGAGATCTACGCCGTCGGCGGTCGCAAGCGCGATAAGCCCTTCCACCAAGTGAATGGCTCAGCAGCCGGTACAGGAAACGCTTTTGGTACCCCTGATCACGATCTCCACCGCGCCAGACGTGCACCAGTAGCCAAGTTCTTCTCACGAGCCATGATTGCACGTCTCGAACAAGAAGTTCACGACCTGGCACAGACTCTCTGCAACAAGCTTTTGGCTGAGAACAAGGATGAAAAAGAACGTAAACCGTTCGAAATCGCTCATGCATACAGTTGTTTCACATCTGATGCCATTTCAAGCTACTGCTTCGGTGAAGCTTTTGGATTATTATCTCGCAACCAGTGGCAGCCAAACTACCGTGAAGCTACTCTCGCGGTACTTAAGCCAGTCTTTTTCTTCCGCTTCTTTCCGATTCTTGTTTCTAGCGTGAAGCTGGGTAAATATCTTGTCGACTACTTACCAGCTGATACCGCGCTTCTCATTCGAACTCTACAAATCGATATTCCTTCGCGCGTTCAAAAGACGAAGAACGACTTGGATTCTGGTATTGTTTACGATCGACCGACTATTTTTGCAGATCTGCTTCAATCTGAGCTTGATGACAGTGAGAAGAAGCAAGATCGTCTGGTTGAGGAGGCTGTCACTATCGTCAACGCTGGAACTGAGACGACGAGCTGGGCATTGGCTGTGATAACATACTTCCTCTTGTCACAGCCTGAAATTCTGGCCAAGCTACAAGATGAACTGAAGCAGGTTGTTGACGATCCATGCCATTTGCCTTCATGGACGACACTAGAGCACCTTCCATATCTTGGAGCTGTCATCAATGAGGGTCTACGTCTATCCTATGGTGTTTCGAGCCGCACAGCTCGCGTGCCAACAACAGAAGACCTTGTTTACAGGGGAGAATTTAACAAGAAGCCGATGAGCTTGGTGTTGCCTCGAGGTTATGCAATCGGTATGTCGGCGGCCATTGCACACCACGATGAGTCTGTTTTCCCTGACTCGTATGCGTTCGTGCCTGAACGATGGATCGATGGGGACAATAAGATCAGAAAAGACCTGGAGAGGTCAATGATTGCATTTTCAAAAGGCAGCCGTGGATGTCTTGGTAAAAAGTAAGATAAACCGTTATTCCTTCAACTCAGATTTTACTAACATATTCTTAGTCTCGCATTGTGCGAGTTGTACCTCTCTCTTGCAGCTTTGGTTTTGAGAGTGATGCCCTATATGCGTCTGTACGAGACGACGGAGCGGGATATTCGCTACGATCATGACATGTTCATTCCGATGACGGAGAGCGGAAGTAAGGGAGTCAGAGTAATTATTGAGAGCTAGATTATGCCTTCTTCCTAATACGAATTACTTTATCATGCTTGTTTGCTCTAGTCTGTACCTCGCGCTATCCTACCCGATATGTACTAGCCTCCTTTAGCAGGGGAATACCAGAGTGGGCAATCCGGAGTTCACTAAACTTCACAGCCACTCGTATTTGTCGCTATTTTATCGCTTCTCAACTTGGATCAACTGAGCTGCCGATGATCAGCTGCCGAAAGTGCCGAGAAGACCTTTTAGCGATATCATGCTATCTTCCTAACACATAAAGGGAATTCCAGATGGAGTTCCTTGTGAGGCATCAGCCAATCTGATATGACTATCTGCTGAAGCTTATGCCACCAGGCCTCCGGCTCGAATGACTAACCCATTCTGCTCTAGCTCGCTGACACCCTCAGCTGTTACAGGATCGACAACATAATTATCATCTATATAAACCGTCTGACAGCAGCATTGGTCACCCGCTGGTAACATAGCAAAAGGGCATGATCTATCTGTCTTGAGTATAGCTACAAACATGAGTTCTTACAGTCAATCATACCCTGATGGGCCTCCGCCATACTCAACCCTTGCTGCAGCAACTTCAGCACCAACTTTCTCTGTGGATAGCCAACCTCGTATTCTACCTATCCCAACACTTGAACAACCTACACTTCATCCATCAGAGAAGCCCATCGCTATCCCAGCAACAAGCTCCAAGCTCGGCTCTCCCTTCCTACGAGCCTTCCCACCTATCCTCGAAGACCAATACCATCTTCCTCGGGAAGTCTTCCTCAGATTTCTTGATGACCTCAACCGTGCGGCCGTCGCTAGTCCGCCAGTCCAGATACTGGGAATGGTAGGCGGCATCGTGTCAATGATACCGCTACACACCGCACAGATCGTTGGTAATTCGGTTAATGCGGCAGCTACTCTTTCGACGTACGCCATCAGTAAATCTCGAAGTGAGCTTTGCATCAGTACCGCGAACAAGGAACTTTTTATGCCTAGAGGTCTCAAGGCTGAGTTTGCAAAGTTGGATGCAGTTGCTCGTTATGCCAAGATACCCATCTTGGATGGCAATGGCAAGATCGAGAAGAATAGTATGGTTCTTGGACCATGCGAAGATGTTTCGGCTCAGTCTTCAATCACTGTGCAGCAACGCAGACTTCAGGCCTTTGAGCCATGGATTGCACCACTAGAGCTTACACCCTTACCTGAGTTATATGTACCGGATAACTTTGTAAGCAAAATGCATGCTTCAACAAGTGAGCGACAACGAAAGAAGGAGGAAAAGAAGATGACCAAAGATAGAGCCAAGGCGCATGAGGATTGGACTGAAGATTCAAGAAAGGCTCGAAAAGACTATGAGAAGGAGATGCGCAAGATAGAAGAGGAATTTGCGAAGACTCAAAGAAAACATGCAGATGAGCCCCGCAAGTTGGAGAAAGAGTTGAAGAAGCTGGATAAGGAAAGAGAAAAGTGTCCAAAAAGAGTATGAGAAGGAAATGAGAAAGGCTAATAAAGATAGACGGAAGGATGATAAGGAAGAGGAGGGTGTGAGAAAGGTGCTATGGCTGCTTATCAGGGCCAATAGGTAATGAGCCTATGGAATAATAAGCACGGAACACGCTGGTGCAAAGGACACTAGAGATGTGATCAAATTCCACGAATGGATAGACTGCTTGTGCATAAAGTCATAAATATCATTTCAGTCCGCTGCGCCTATGTTTTACATGCAATTTGTTTCTTTTCCAGTCCCTTTATCGTCGCGCCAATCCAACATCCAAGCCCATGGGCTTCCTCAAGAATCCCTCCCTGGTCTCCATAATATCCTGTCTCAAGCGAACATCATATCGCTTAATCCAAGTAGTAGCAATAAGTCTCATCTGCATCTCAGCCAAATTCCTTCCAACACAAGATCTAGGCCCATAGCTGAAGGGGATGAAAGCAGTCTTCTGCTTATCAGTCAAGTTCTCCCAACGCTCAGGCTTGAACTCATCAGCGTCAGGACCCCAGATTTCAGTAGAGTGGTGAATCGTATAAGTGGGAACGCTGAGAATAGTACCGGGGCCAAAGTATCGTCCGTGGAGAGTAACGCCCTTGTGGTTAGGGGGGATCTCACGGGGAAGACCGATACCAGAGGGGGAGTGAATGCGCAGAGTCTCGTTGATGCAGTATCCCAGGTAGGGAAGATGCTTGACGGATTCGTAATCAGGAATGGCAACGTCCTCAGGAACAACAGCAGAAATCTCCTCATAAAGCTTCTGCATGACACCAGGAGTTCTAACAACATGATACAGCAGTGCACAAGAAGAGTTTGAAGTAGTATCACTTCCAGCGATGAGTTGCGTAAGAGCTTCAGCGGTGAGTTCATCACGACCAAGAGGTTCGCCCTTTTCATCGCGACCCTGCATAAGACGAGCCAGTAGATCCTTGCGGGTAGAATCACCGCCGCGCTCGAGACGCTCGCTGACGCGGGCGATGGCGATACCGGCGAGGTTCTCGACGGCTTGGAGACCTTGGCTGAAAAAGGGGTCGGGGAAATACTTGGCGTAGGGCTTGAGTTGGGGGAGGCAGCCGAGAGTTGCGGAGACTTCGCCGCGGCGGTTCATGATCTCGACGGCTGGGGCGTAGATGGTGGGACTGGTGGGGGAGGCCTTGACTTCAGCGATGTCGGCACCAGTTGAGAGCATGCCTATGAATGTTAGCAATATGCTGATCAAGTCGATGCATAAACTTACCGAAGGGCTTTCCAAAAGCGAGATCAGCGATGATGTCGAAGGCAAGAAAGTTGACTACACAAGGTCAGTATGTTTCGTTTCAAGGGTCGATTTGATAGCTACTTACACCAGTTCAGACAGTCAACGCTTCCATAGCCATCAGCATCCTTGTTGCTGGCAATACGATCCCACTGGTTGATGAAGATATCGAGGTTCTGTCGGATATAAGGCTCAAACTCCAAAACAGACTTGGGCGCAAAAGTGTGCGACACGAGCTTTCTCTTGCGAGAGTGCTCAGCTCTGTTGCGAGTGTTGAAGAGACCCCGACGAATAGAGACAAAGGTATCATAAAAGTCACTAATTTGTTAGTTCTGCGCCCCCAATACTATAGTACTAGATTGGACTTACGCCTTCAAGAAACCGTTTCCATGACCGTAGATAGTGTTGATAGCATCTGCATCTGCAACACTAACATGGTTTGGCGCAATGCGAACCAAAACACCCAGCTTCTTATGGACCTGATCAACAATCTCGTAGCGCTTTCCACGACGACATGTAGATAGTAACCAAAGGTTGGTGAACTGCGCCGGGAAAGGAGCGGGGATACCGCGGAGATTGGAGTTGCTGATCCATGGGAGGATGTACCAGGCTACGAGAGCCACGGCCAGGGCCAGTGGTGCCCAGGGGGAGATCAAGAGTTCTGTAATAGCCATGATTCTGAGACTTGATCAGAGGAGATATTGGAGGATGAGGTAGGGATGGTTGAGGAGTAGGAGGTGACTATTTGTATCAAGATAGAACTACTAGGTCGGATAGTAGGATGCCCCAGATTTACCCCAGATGTGAGGGTTCATGAGCTCCGAGGAAGCCTTTCTCTGTTGGGAATAGTGCGGTTTGCTCCTCGGCACTTCAACTGTATGGCCTATGATTGGTCAATGGAAGCTTTCCTTGTATGCCATTGGACAGAATCTGGTCATAGCTCGATAGATGTGACCTGGGATATCTATTCAATGATTGCAGACGATGTAATTTCTGTGTTTTAATGCTATTAAATCTATTTATCCCGTAATTTCGTCGTAATGACCAGTGCAGAAGCCGATCTCCAGTGCGATTGTTTCCCTTCGCCATTTGATCTGCTGCTGAAAGTGCGGCAATTCAGCGCATCCGATTGGCTCCTGTTCCGAGGAACTGGTCGGCAAATGGGCGCGGAAGCTGGGCCTGGCTGAGAACGATAGACCATATTGATTGTACATTCACACGCACGCGACGAGACTAAAATGATAAGGGAAAATAGAAATAAGTCATGTATTAAAGTACCAAAGAAATAGACTATTATTACAAGATAGGGAAAACCGGGCGAACCGATGAAAAACCCTATCCTGTCATCATTCTGCCCCCAGTGATAAGCCAGCGTCCCTCAATTCCAGCCTTGGTCGACTTTAGTTCACAGCCATGTACCAAAGATCTTGATGTAAATGATCTTGACAACCTGGACCTCTACAGCATAAAGCAATAACTCAGCAGCCAGAAATCCAACAAAAGTCGGTGCTGGTTGAGCAAAGCTGAACGCGGGTCTAAAAGCCGGGATCCAGGGTAGGACGAAACCAATAGCCATAATCGACGCTGTAGAGAAAACAAGGATCGGTGCTGCGCGACTCTGGATAATAGGAAATTTGGCTGTGCGTAGCAAGTGGACAATCAGAGTCTGGGTGAGAAGACTATTGCAGGTATCAGTGGTGCGACTTGAAGAGTGTTGACGGGAGCTTACCCTTGCAGGAACCAATGTGTTTGTGCCAGCTTGACATTGTCGGCGGTAGATCGAATGCCGTAGAAGAACCAGTTGAGAGAAAAAGTGCACATGTCGATGACTGAGCTTGTAGGACCAAGGACAACGATGAACTTGAGGATATCTGCTGCTGGTTAGATATGTCCATAGGGAGAGACAAGGAAACCTACCCCTTGCGTTCCATCGTCGCGGTTGGGTCAGATACTCTTCATCAACGCGATCCCAAGGGATGGCGATCTGACTGATATCATACAGAAGATTCTGAGCGAGAAGTTGAATGCTGGTCATCTATATCCAAGTTAGCATACTCCCTGCAAGGTCTGATAAGTTACTCACTGGTGTAAAAGGCAGCCAGGCACTAGCCGCCAGAATACTAAAAACATTACCAAAATTGGACGAAGCCACCATCTTGATATACTTGATAGTATTCCCATGCGTAATCCTTCCCAGAATCACACTCCTCACAATAATCGACAATCCCTTCTCCGTCAAGATCAAATCCGCACAATCCTTCGCGACTCCCGCTCCAGAGTCAACCGAGATCCCAACATCTGCATCTCGAAGCGCACCGCAGTCGTTAATGCCGTCGCCGAGCATACCAACGCAGTTGCCGGCTTTTTGAAGAGCCAAGACAATTAGACTTTTCTGCTTGGGCGTTACTTTGGCGAAAACGCTGCATCGTTCGACGGCGTGGTCGAATTCATCAGAATCTTCGAGCAGGGCGAGTTCAGGACCGGAGATGGCTTCGGCGTCGTCGTCCATTGTTTCGGAGTGCTGGAGGAGTTCAAGGGAGCGGCAGATGTTGAGGGCGACGGGGAGGGAGTCGCCGGTCAAGACTTTTACTTGGACGCCGAGCTCAGTGAGGCTTGCGATGGCGTCTTTTGCATCGTCTTTGGGTGGATCGGAGAAACTGATCATTCCTTCGAGCGTCATATTTGTCTCGAGTAGATCGAGCTCATTGACGTAAGACTTGCCGAGGATGCGGGATGCGACGAGAAGAACGCGATATCCTTCCATGTTCTTTTGCATGGCGAGTTGTCTCCATCGGGCTTGCATCTCAGTGCTGAGATACTCACTCTTGCCAGCTGAGCGCATGGATGAGCAGCGAGTGAGGACTTCGTCGAATGCGCCTTTGACGATGAGGAGGTATTGGCCTGTAATGCCGCGGACAATGCAGCCGGATCGACGACGCTCAAAGTCGAATGGAATGACGCGGACTTGTTCGTAGTGGGCTACACCGACTTCATCGCCGTTGGGGAGGTGATAATTGAGAATAGCCCTGTCCATGTTGTTGCCACTGTTACCTTGGATTTGCGAGTCGACCTTTGCGAGTTCCATGATGTTGAGGTTGTCCTCTCCTTCAGCATTAGAGTACCTGTGCACCGAGAGCTCGTCCTTGGTCAAAGTTCCTGTCTGTCTCATCGTTAGTACTCAGGCAAGTCACAGAAACGGGATGTATACCTTGTCACTGCACAGAACAGTCATCGCACCGAGGTTCTGGACCGAATCAAGACGCTTGACGATTGCCTGCTTCTTGGAAAGCTGATGAGCGGCTCGCGCGAGATTGGCATTGACGATGGCGGGCAGCATCTCTGGAACAAGACCGACTGCGACACTGATACTGAAAAGCGCCGCGTTCTTCCAGTCTCCGGTGACCTTGCCGGAAATGCACAGAACCTGGACGATGGTTAGTTGAAGTAGGCGAATCGGTTCAGGAATTACCTACGATAGGAACCATGACGACCATGAAGCCGATAAGCATCCACGTAACGTTGAGAATGCCCTTCTGGAAGGCGTTGGGCTGCCGCTTCTTCTCAACCTCCTTGACCATGGTAGCGATCATAGCATCTACAAATATTAGCCACATCCCTTGTCAGATATTGAGATAACCCACCATCACCCGTTCGAAGAACAAGTCCAACACCATGACCGGAGACAATATTCGTCCCCATCAGCGCAACATTTCCAAAGTCAAAAATCGAGAAAGCCTCTTTCGCATCATGAGGTCCCGCATCCTTACCCACAGGTTCACTCTCACCCGTCCAAGCAGATTGACTAATCCTCAGGTACGATGACTCAAGGATGAGACAATCAGCAGGAACGATTGCACCAGGAACTAGAATGACGATATCACCAGGGACGAGGTCAGTCTCGAGAACCGTGCCCTCTGTCCAGGAGAGTTGAAGCTCGTCGGTGTAGGTTGCTGGTCGACGAACTCGAATCTTGGGAATGATGGCGGATTGAAGACGAAAGATGGCGACGCCGCTTTGGAATTCTTGCCAGAAGCGCACAGCGACGGAAATAACGATCATGACCATGAGAACAGCAAATCCTTCCTAACACCTCGTTAGTCCCCATCGCCATAACTTTATCGTCAGTGCAACACTCACCCAGCTAGGATCCGGCATCGCCACATTAAGAATCGCCAAAAACATCAACAGAATATTAAACGGATTCGGAATAACACTCAACAACAGCATAAACCAAGACTGCGGCTTCCTCGAAGAAACAACATTCTGTCCATGAATGCGTAGCCTCGCAGTAGCTTCAGCCTCAGAAATGCCATCGCTGCTCGACACCAAGTGCGCAAGTGCCGTATCAGGCGTCATAGACGCGATCCAGCGAAGAATATCTTCTGGCGTGCTCTTGGATGCCCTGTCTGGGTTTAGTTGCCATGTCGCGGTTCGTGCGCGGGATTTGCCGTTGCGTAGGCCAAGTCGGCCGAGGATGTTAGTGTCGCGGCGGGCCATGGTGTTGACATCGGTTGATCAAACATTCGATTTTTCGTTTTCGATACTCTGCACCCAATCTGAATTGTCAGTTCAACGCCATCTTACGGGAAAGGCAAGATCAGGTTCGTACAAAACTTAAGGTGGATCAAAGTCTGCTGCCTCAGACTTGGCGATTCCTCTGAAGAGGAGAAGTCCCAGCGAGTTCTCCAGATTTGCGAAAGGTAGGTAAACGGCAACAAAAGAGTCGTTCATCGAATTGAACAGAATAATTTATTGTACTGTAAGTAAAGTAAAGTAAAGCTTTGTGCAGAAAGTTGGGAGGGGGATCAGCGATATATACAAATCATGAACTTGTAAACTTTCTCCTGATTAGAGCCTAAGAAATGATACACTAACTAAAGAAAATGATAAACGAAAATCCTTTCCAAACTAACATGGCCAAGAAACAAAAGCATGTGTTATTGTTTGTGGGGGTGACTCATGCCGAGAGTATCCATCTAATAACCTCTCGTATAAAACGTGCCGAATACCCTTGGCGACAAGACTTATAAGACCGGGCAGGGCAGGAAATATCTCATAGCCAAGCGCCAAGTTACTATCAAGGTACCTGCATACAAGAGCCGAGTTCCGAATGGCAAGAAGAACTATATGAAATGTGGTCATTGATGTGCAATACGGAACTTGGCGAGACATTGATAGCATCGCCTGATACAGAGTCATGTAACTCCATGACTTGTTCCTCACCAAATTGACCTTCTCCGAAAAGAAACTTTTCTCATAAAATCTTAAATGGTGTTATGTTGTCAAATTACAAAAAACACAGCCCAGCGGACAATGCCGTGATTAACATTTTGGCGATCAGGCACTGCCGCACTGTTGCACAGCCCCATTGAGCTAAACTACCGACCTCCCTTTTTCGCATTTGCGCCTTTTTATCTTTTGATGATTTTATGAACGGCACGTCAAGATCCGAAGTTGGATGTGTTTTTATAAGAGTAGTTTGGTGAGGCTTGGGTCTAGACTCTGGGCGATGTCGAGAGGACGCGTAAGCCCGCTAAGAGCATAAGGGGAAGCGAATCGTGTTATACCCGGCGTATATGCCTGTATACATACATAAATTCTCCGTATAGACCAAGATCGAGATTGATGCGGTGTATAGGTGTTGAGGCTTATGGCCAAAGAGCTTCCTTCTTCCAGGTGTTTCGGGCCGGATCGAAGACGTAGTTCAATCGCTGATGCAGACGATCACTAGAAGCCTGCCAGAACTCAACCGTCTGCGGCGCCACGGCATATACCACCCAACCCTCAGAACTTGGCTCTTGTCCCTCAATCTCATGACTTTTCACGGCTTCCGCCATCTTGGCTTCCAGTCCATGCGGGTCATTAAGTGGTTCGCTCTGCCTCGACACCTTGGCAGTGATCTTGGCCATAGCCGATCGAGCCGTCCAATCCTGCTCACACTCACCTCTGGGCAGAGCCTTTGCTTTACCGCGTAGACGGACCTGACGTCCGATTTTGGGCCAGTAGAATGTAAGCGCGACGTTGTTGTTGGATGAGATTTGGCGGCCTTTGGGGCTGTTGGCTTTGATGGCGAAGTGCCAGCCGCGGTGATCGACGTTCTTAAGGATTAGAACGCGGGCATCGGGGAAGCCTTGTTCATCTACTGTTGAGAGCGTGACAGCATGGGGCTCTGGGACGTTGGCTGAGATGGCCTCGTCGAGCCATGCCTCAAATGCTTGGTGAGGGGTTTCGGGGAACGAAGCGAACTCTGCTTTTGGGTGTGATGCTCCTTCTAGAACAGGAAGCGCACGAAGCTTGGCTTGGAGTCCGCTACTTGTCATTGTGCCAGGTCTTGAACTTGTTTTTAGTCAAGTAAAATAGATCAAGCTGGAAGGGCGCGGGTATTTAAGAAGAGTTGATGTGTTGAGTGTGACTCGCACAATCTGGTTCTGGAAGTATCATGGATGATCACCTAATCCGTGTCTGATTCATCATGATCCGGTATCGGATTTCGACAGTCTCATGAATTGACGCCGCCTACAGCAAGACGATGCATCAGAAGACTTCCATAACGCACTTTCCCAGGATAGGTAGGTCGAGGTCTTTCGTATTAAATTGGCCGAGTATAACGGTATGCCTGAGTCTGATCGGCATTGCACTACATATGAATTTTAGTCACACAGCCCTCAAGCATTCATCATCCGACAAATACTATAGCGTAAGACGAGAGAAGATAATATTGAGCATTCATCTTTTATCCCACTTACAATATTGGCTCAGTGAGTAACCAGAGTGACGTCAATAGAAATTATACCAACGTAGTGAGCGACTTGACGAGTAAAACACACCTACAGATTGAACATCACTAAAGTGACGTCAAGTCATTGTTCAATGATTGGGGAGCTCCTTTGTGAAGGAGTCTGTCATTTATCCGTTTCTATTTGTGGTTTCTGATTTATGTAGAGCTTAACGTTGGTGCTCTTCCAAAGCATGAGCTTGATAGACACTGAATAAGCTATCTCGGCATTCCGCGACAAGGAGAAGCCTCAGGCTGGATATGATCCTCCAAGTTCAGTCGCGGACCTAACGATGCTTTATCCTCGCAAAAAGTCTTATGCTCACTGGTCCACAAGCTTGCGGAGAGAAGATTCAATCTGACTCTCCTTATCGCCCAATCGTCCAACCTCCTTGCCCTAAATATCTCATTAGTTCACATCGAAAACCAAATCCACTTATTAAACTCACATTCTGGACCTTGACGACAGTAGGAACGCCATTGATGTTGTAAGGCGCATTGCGGTACTTGTTCTTAGGAGTACCCCGCCACTCCTCACGCGAACCCACGCGGACGATGTAAGCGGTAGGATCAGAAGCGCCGCCAAAAACAGCGTTCAGCGCGGGGAGGGCATCACGGCAGTCGGGACACCATGAGGGCTCACCGGAGGCGAAATAGACGACGTAGTGAGTGTCGGTGGAGGTAGGTGGGGTGTTGGCGTCGATGAGAGGCATTTTGGCTGTGTGTCTGGTGATGATCCTTTGAAGATGGATGGAGAGAAATTGTGAAAGGAAATGGGTACTTGGTGCAGGACTAAAGGATTAAATGGATGGGAGTTGAAGCTTAATCGGCGTGATATGTCAGCGAAGATTCTCGAGCGAGATGCAGAGTCGCAAAAACTTAAGCTCACCTCTTGATGACTAAGACAGTGCGTGGCTTCATTGACACATGGCAATAGGTTCGAAAGTGGCGGCAAATCACAGTGCGCACTTATTGTCCTGGTACGTGTACAAGCCTGACAGTTCACTCTCGCAAGTCTTTGTTGAATGCTCACCCGTTGATGAAACCTTGTGCATTCAAATTTCTAACATTTCGCTATCTTGTTGAACATCGCCGTGCCCTCGGTTACGCAAACTGGCACAGTGAAGTGAGCGGGGCTCATCGTATGACGAAAAGTCTGAATGAATGTCGTGACTGATGGGTCTTTCTGGACGTGTCTTCACACAATCTGCTCGGTTTTTAAAAGGTTTCACTATATCAAGTCAGATCACCCCTTGACCCAAGCCACAAAGGGTTTGCAAGACAAGAAAACCGCATAAAAAAACATCATGCATTTCAGAGACATGTTCATTCATTCCGTCGGTGCAGCAGCTGCTCAGCAAACTGCCCACGATCTACATGGTATATCATAACTCATAATCCATCACTTAAGGAGTTTCCAAGAACCAGTCTCAGCCCAGATTCTTGCATACCACTGATGCAGCTCTGTGATCCACGGAGGCATAGGTCCCTTGTTGCCCGCAACCTTGCCCTCGCTGGAGAACAAAACGCTCTTGAGGCGCAACTCAACTTCCTCATGCGCCTTGTCGATGGTAGCGCTGATCTGGAAGAGACCATCAGATGGGCGCAGGGGCTGGTTGCGCGGTGAGTCGCCGCAGCGCACGGTGATGGACGTGGGAGTCTTCTCAACGACTTCGAAATGATCAGTGATAATGGCGCCTTTGTCGTAGGTGCTTGTGGCGAGTTGCTCAGGGTCCCAGAGCTGATGTTCAGTCTCAGGACCGCGGTACTTCAATTGGGCATACCGACGCTGAATAGCGAAGCCTAAATCGGTGAGCGATAACTCGAACTCATTGAGATGAAAGGTTACTCACCCCAACCGCTCCAAACTCCACGACAGAACTCAAGCGTCAAGTCATTGTTATTCTGAAGCAATTCCGGACGAATCTTGCTAAAGGGAATGCGCTTGATCACGACATCTTGAGTGGTAGGGTTACCGTTTGGATTGGCCCTTCTGAAGAGTCGGGACGACCAGATGGGGTCGTTGGCGGGGAGCGGGGAGATGACGGGGTTCTGAGAAGCGAGGTACGCGGCGGCTGTGGATGTGCCCAACAAGCCGGTAAAGATTGTTTTTCTGGCCAAGCGGAAGATACCCATCGTGAATGAGTGGTTTTAATGGGTAGAGTGAGGTGAAAGTGAAGATTTGAGGTTGAGAGAGATAAGAAGCGCGTTTAATTTTCGGGTGGGTAATTCATGCTTGTGGGTGGATAGATATCCACTTTTTGATTGGTCAGGAGGGAATGCATCATGCGACCAGCTGCATTATTGTGCATAAAAGTGGCTGGGAATAGCATCAAATCACATGCTTCAATGCAGTAACTTATCATGCATTTCACCATCATATCATGGGTGGTTTTTGAGAAGAAACAGGGACTTTTATTTCACTATCAATCGTCGAAATGTCTCCTAGCTAGTAGTCAAACCAAGATGATTTTATGCTCAGCCCTGATCTACTCCCAATTGCCCTTCTCATCAAACTTGACCAAGTTCCCACTCAGCAGCGCATGCTGAAGCGCTCGACCAATATTCATAACTTGCATTCCTCCCTCAATGGGCAAAGGCACCGGCTTATCCTTGAGGACAGCGTCCGCAAACTCATTGGCCTCCAGCGCAAAAGCATCCTCAAATCGCTGCCAATACTCAGGCTGAACCTCATGACGAATACCAAGCTTGTCCGCAAGAACCACATTATTAGCCTTGGGAACAACATTGACTGAAATCTTGCCAGTCTTTCCAGTGATTTCGGTGCAGACATCGTGACCGTGGGCTTGGGTTCGAGAGCAGTAGAAGTAAGCGACCTTGCCGCCCCAGAATTCGACTACACCGACTGCATTGTCGACGTCGTTGAGGTCCTTGAGTTCAGGGTGGTGTTGAAGAGTACCGGTTGCCCAGCATGCTCTGGGGATTGGGTTGCCGAGGTACCAGAGAGATAAATCGATGTCGTGAATGGCGCAGTCGACGAAAATGCCACCGTTGCGAGACGCGTAACGGACAAAAAAGCCAGTTTCGTCGAGAAGATCACAGGTATTGGAGCGAACCATGAAGGGCTCACCAATGGCCTTATCTTCATAGATCTTGGTTGCTGCGTCACGGTATGAGGCATCGAAACGACGAGAGAAACCGGCCATGACCTTGAGATGAGTGTTCTTCCTCGCTGCGTCAACGACAGTTTGAGCCTGTCACCAGGGATTAGTAAAGTCTCAGTGTAGAACAAATGAGGCGACACATACCTCGGCCATGTCAGTGCTCAACGGCTTCTCACAAAGGACGTGCAGTCCCTTGTCAATGGCAGCGAGAGACTGGCTGGAGTGCACATCGGTGCTCGTAGAAACCCAAACAGCTTGAAGTCCCGGATGGTTGAGCATCTCATCGTAGTTATCATAAACAGAGATGTTGAACTCTTTGTACTCTTCGTTCTCCTTAGCCCACTTGACTTCGTGCTCCATGGAGCTGCATACGGCAACTACCCTAGCACGAGGTACTCTATACAGAAGAGTATGGACGTGTCGCTTGCCCTGGTTCTGGTTAGTAAAACAGGTATAAAATGAAGGAACAAATATTTACCATGCGGCCAAGGCCAACAACGGCGATGTTGAGTGTTTGGGACATGTTGTAGGATAAGAGAGATGGAAAAGGTTGGGAAATATTTGTTATAAGCCGGCTTGAATATGAATGTTTGAGAATTGTGAGAACTTGGAAGGAAGAAAAGCATCTCTTTATACCCTTCTGACTCTCTTCCTCATACTCATTCTAGAAGAGTTTATGGTCATCTTGCGAACTATCTCCGAATATCTCGTTCCATAGCCATTATCATTTTGAAGCGCATGTAAGTGATTACTTGTCTGAGCATGTATCGCCGCAGTTCCGTCGCCGCAACTACCATACTTGGGCCTGATCCGGCTTTGGATACCAAATTAAGTAGGAGCTGTGGTTTAGGCTAGCTTAACTAGGCAGGATCCGGCGATCGCGTTGAAAATTGCCGCATTTGGTTCTATGGCTTCAACATAGAGGTCGGAATAATACTCCGTCGTATCACCAAAATAGACGTTCAATAGTCTCACGGCCTAGCTTGTGTACCAGCTGAAAGAGTAACGATCATCAGTTCTATTATTGAATGTAAGTCCATTGGCCTGTCACCGTAATGGCTGCTCCCAGATGGGGCAGGTCGCTTACGGAAGAATAAGCCTGTGAGTTGACTGCATATAAGCTGGATGCATCCTTTCACTATTGGAAAAAGTTGCAATGAGGACGCAGCGTGCCAGAGGCGACCAATAAACGGTGTAAGATGGTTGGCCCAAGCCTTTCCCTCCGAAACCCCGAAAGTGCGTATCAACACAACACGGCATGCAGGAGAGTATCAGCGAATACAACATGACTTCTTCTCTTGAACCAATGAGACTCAATCTGATCCCAGAAAACCCGCTATGATTTATAATACCGTTCTCTTAAAGCTTTAGGCAACGGCCAAGCCTGACAATCCTTAAACATCTGAACCGTTTTCTTGAGTGCCTCTTGTTCCCATGGATCAGTGAAGTAGCTCCCATACATCTGGATAGCCAAGATGGCGTTCACGAGACCTGGTTGGGTATCGGGATGTTGGACGGCTGTACCACAGACTTGGAGGACTAGGCTTCGCACTTCGCCTTCAGCTTTGCGGTATGCGGCGCGGACATCCTCGGCTTGCCTAGAAGAATTAGTGCATGAATAATAGGAGGTACTGGAGAACTTACGAGAGGAGAGGTGACTCTGCAGTTAGGATCATCTTTGCTATCATCATGTGCTGCATACCCGTGAGGGCGATTGCTGAAGCATACCACATGGTAGGAAAGACTTCTCCTAAGACACGATCTGGTGGCCGATATAGAATGGGCTCAAAACGGCCGGTCACATATTGATCGAGATATTCCTCCTGTTCTTTCAGCTTGTCTAACCATCGAGTCATTAGCACCTGAACCTCGCGACGAGCTATAAGATTTCTTACGCCATCCACTCTCAGACTTATCGTCAAACAGCCATTTTGTGACTTGGCTCGTATGAAAGACAATTCTGTTCGCTGGCGATATATCTGACCACTCAGCAGGTGGCTCTACCATCTGAGCTGGATACCCTTTCCGAAGTGCATAGTAGACTTCTTGACGTAAAGCAACCCAGTAAGAAGCAATAAGGAGTTCTCGACGGTTAATAAGATCATCCGAGGTGAGACTTCGTAAAACAGCGTTCAAGATAGCGAGGAAATTTACACCTTCGTCAGGGCGAGTATCGAGAGCGGGATCTTCGTCTTCATCATCCAGCTCTTCGAAATGCCGCAGAATCACGGCCGTTGTGACGATTAACTCTCGAGTTTCCCCATCCTGTGTAGTATGAAAGTCTTTCAGGACGGGGATGCACTTAAGCATGTACTCAACTGCAGAATGTGAACTGAGATTTGGTAAAGGTTGGCCGCGATATACGATTCCTCGGGATGTTTTATACTTTTCCACGCGGCATAAATGCCGTGCCGACATTGCCAAGATGGCATTGAGCAAGGGGGGATACCGCCGGGCTCTCTCGGGAACGATGAGCTGGTACCGCCGTTGAGGGTCAACTAGATCGAACTGTAAAGTCAGCAGCAGCATTCCGACGTGGTGTTGCTGAACCCACCCAATGTGATAACTCCTCGATAAAGTATCGTAAGAGACACGCTTCTTGAACACCCTCCAATGGCAAGTCTCGTTGATGCGGTGGTTCAAGGGCATGGAGTAAGCCACCCCAAGAAGGCCCACGCTGAGATAGTGCCAGTGGATGTTGTGAAGGTTGAGTTTCGAATGCTGGCAGGCCTGCAGCTTGCGGATGTCCGCCACGGGAAGGGGATAGACTTGTTGAAACTGTCGAATTGAAATATGTTGAATCCCCCAGCGCAAAGTCAAGGGTCGCACTAGATGTTCCGTCGTTGTTCACAGTCGGGCCGCTTGCTGTGTTTGTCGATGATGGTGAACCTTCATCGGCTAGAGCGATTCTTTGTGTTGCACGTCGCGAACTTGTTTGAAGGCGAACTGTTGAACAATTAGCTATTTCTTTAAACAAGTCTTATATGGCTGACACTTACACTCTTTGGCACTACTGTTCACCCAATTCTGCGACCCTGAGAACTTGGCATCGTACTTTGCTGAAGAGCCATCTCTGAACTGCCGATTCCGTCCCAACCGGACACAGTCTAGTCCTTTTTTAAGACATCGTGTGCATACAGCATCATCGCCAGCGCCTAGGACCTCATGTTAGACTTTACGCTCAGTTCTTCATGCTTTCTGAATTCTGCTCAACTGAAGTGGACACACATTTGAGGTGTTTGCCTAAAATGGTCAATGTGCGTTAGTCATGCGGCTTTCTATTGGGCCTCTTTCTTACTCTTGCATTCTGCACATGGGTTTTTAGGTACGGGCATGCCGATACAGCTTGACCAGTGTCCCTTCTATCTCTAGCATAGAAGAAGAGGGTAGGAATCGCCGAGATCTGACGTGGAGGGCGGGGTTGGCGAATTATCGCCGATACATTCCCGAAACAGTAATCAATCGACGCTAGGTTGAATCTGGAGAGCTCTGACTGCATGAAGGCATCACTCTCTCAGGAAATATAGCATTTATTCATATTAGCTACAGCAAAATGGCAATCTTGAGTTATTTCGTGCTCATGGTTCATGAGTATCTATCGCTATCGAGTCTCAGCACTTATCTGACCTCGCAAGCGCGCAGGCATAGGTTCAAGTGAACGGCCAAAACCGAGGCTGAGATATCATGCAGCCGACTTTCATATTGGAACATCCAATTGGACGCCTCATGACATCGATAAATGTACATCTTGATGCCTAAATTACATTCCCCCGCTTTGCGAGCCTCATTTGTGTTTTTCAACTTTGCCAAATAATTACAGCTCGTAACAACAACTCAAGCGTCGAACACTTACCTCAAGCAACGCATTTTTACCGCAATCAACACATCGAGTTTCTCTCTCTTGAAATCAAGATGGAGTCTTCTCGCGCAAACTCGGGCCAGTCAGCTCCCCTCCTATCTCAAGACCTACAGCCCAGTACTGCCGTTGGGTTCCAACAGCAAGGCACAGTGGACTGGACAAGATTACTGAGCGGGAGCGTCGCTTTCTCCGTCGACGTCCTATCCCGGCTATCAAGAGCTGGTATCGAAGGATTCACTATCTGCGCTGCCAGGGCAATCTTTTCCAACGTCAAGATAGGTCCAAACGGCGAGTTACGCCTTCATCGAGCCCTCGATAAAATCAGTGCTTTCCCTTCATTTGGAAAAGCTCTCTGGTTTGGGTTCGGGGTGAAGCATATCATATGGACCTTGCAGGAATCTACAGAAGGTTTGAACTGTCTTAGTATCTGTGCCTGCTTAACAGAGGGATACCCCACGATTGTTGCTGCAAAGATTATAAGAGAGCTCTTTCTCCTATATAATCCACCAGCTGAGCTTACCCCTGCACTGAGGCAGTGGTTCGCGTTAGTCGAGTCCTCTGGGGGACTACTTGCCTCATCTGAATTCGGTTTGGTTTTACATGGCCTCACTAAGCTCTGTCTTCGAGACGGTCAACATAACTTACGAGGTCACGGATCGCCAAAAGACATTGCTCTAGTGTTGAAGCAAGTTTTCGAAGTCTCAGCGGGACGCCTCGATCGTCTTTTCTTGTCAGGTGGAGCAGATTGAACTTGGATTGCCACAGTAGCCCATTGGCTTCTGGACCTTCGAGTCGAGGTCCAGGACCAGGATGGAACGATTATCTATCGACCTGACGGCACGCGAAGTGAATCCTCTTTGGATTCCCAAGTTATCATAACTTACCAGCAAGGACATTCAAGAGAATTACTTCGAGTTAGCAGAAAGCATTCTGTTATTCCTACCGGCAAAATGCTATTTAATTATACACAAGATGAAGATATCATGTCATGTGGTCGGGTTTCATGGAACAGTTGCCTGGTTGATACGTTTGGTAGCCCTATGAGGCTTCTCCTGGGGTCTCAAGCTCACAATACTGGGGCATGCTTGGGCTCTGCCGCTCGCATCTTCCTGGCTTCGGTGAGAGATGGCGAGGGCCATTTGGAGCTTTCACATACACATGGTTCGGGAAGGGCTTCCTCACCAATATCAGAATCCAGCTACGGGAGGGGGTTTTATCTACTAGCTCGTCGCCTCCTTCCAGAACTCGGCCACAATCCGGTCTTGCACCAGACAATGGAGGCGGCTGTGAACAAAGGATACTTGGACGCTGCGCAACAGTTTTCTCAATCTTTCACTTCCTTACGTCAGCTATGTTCATGCGTGGAATGTGAGCTACATGCGCGCCCAGAGGACACCGTCTTCTGCTTGCCCGCATTGATACTAACTATTTGTACGCTTATTAGAGCTATGTCGACTATCTGCATGCAACAAGATCTTGAAGTGCGACCAACACGCTCCGGTTTAGAGAGCTTATACTGGACCCTTGAAAAAGCAATTGACCCTCCAGGATTGTCAGACTACGACCCGGTTGTTCGCGACTTACTGGGAACCTGGCATGAGGGTACCTTTGCGCTGGCCCAAATGCTTTTCGCGGGGCGGCAACGTGATAGGGATTCGGATCGTGTTGTTGCAGCTTCGCACAGTGGACTTTGTTTCTGCCTCAATACTTTGACTGAGATCACATCTGATTCTCAGAGAGCTTGTGTCGTGACAGTTGTTCCTGGTAAGATCGAGTGGAACAACTTTATGTACGATATGGTACGCGATCAGGCATTAGAAAAATGGAGTGATCCCAAGGGGGCTGGCTACGATGCGGTCTCCATGACAACTGTAACGGAATATGACGACTTAACTGATAGTTCAACTCCTGGACTCACCGCCGAACTTATTATTCAGGAGCTATTTCCAGAAAGCACTAGCCTTTCTGTTATCTACCGAGTTTCAGCTGCAGCATTCCCCGGTCGACAATTCACATTAGGGGCCTACGAAATTTGGCAGAAGCTCAACAATGCATTCACAGCTGCAAGTTGTGAAGGCAAGACGTGTGACTCGCTCAATGGGTTCCAATCTATTCTTGTCCAAGGAGAAGGGCTACTTCCGAAATCAGGTTGGCAGATGAAGCGTCTCCCTATCACGCCCGTATTGTCTGCAAAGGATGTTTCAGTCTGGGTTGCTCTTTCACAACGTTATCTTCCAGTGTCTTATAATAGAATGAATAACAAACCGGTACCTATGATTTGTAGACTACAGGGCAAACAATGTGTTAGGTGCTGTATAGTGAATACACAGAACGCAGGGAGGAGTTCAGGCCCACGTGGCGAGTGTTATGTATCTATTATTACTTCATTATAGATGTTGGAACTTGGAGAATATGAATAGTACTGTAAATTCTGATGAAATAGATCAGCCATATAATAGAACCCCAGTAACAGAGAAGGGAATGATGGGATCTAGGCTGCTCCAGAGTTTTGATACAGAAATCTTCTCACTGCGCTAGCGAGCATAGTACTCTTTTCGCCATTCTGGGCCACATAGACGTAGATCCCACTGCGCACCATCGAGCCTGTAGTTAACCCCCACCAAGCCAACACCAAATCAATAGCACAAAAGCTTGGCCTTGGAGAATGAGCTAAGTTGTACAAGCTCCTCACCAATAAGACTGTGCGGAGCCATCTCCTTACCTGCTTCAGCGGGCCCGGTTCGTCTCCCGCAGCCGCGGCCTATCGATCCTTTCCGAGACTAAGCCCAATTGAGCAACAATTATAGATTCGCTATCACGACAGTCGATGTCGTTATCAGATATTATCGGGTATCCCACTTGTTTTGGGTATGAGACAATCACATCCCCGTTATTGCGAAACGGGAAATATGGGGGATTTCATTGGTCTGAACAAACGAGGTGTTTCCTGAATTGGATGGTTGAGTCGGGGAGGCGCCGGTAGTTTTAAGGTGTTTGTTTAAAGCTTGGAGGGGGGATACACTTGGAGAGTTCGGCGAATTTGTGGAGGAGAATGGAGGGTCTTGTTTTAGATGTTGGAAAGGTTTGTTGATGTGGTCGTAAGAATCGCTGGATGGGCTATTTGCCTTATCCCGCGATCCAAGAGTTACTGTACAGCCGTCCAGCACGGATCTTTTGCTGCTCTGTAATCTAGATCGACAATGCTATACTCCAAGCTCTGAGAAAAAAGGCCTGCCGAATTTCCAAGCTACCGAAATGTCATCGAGTGACACAATGCGCTACAACGTTATACAACCCCCATCTAGACCGATCCATTTCTCGCCACCAGCAGTTATCCAAGTCCGCAAACAAGGCTCATCCCACGCGGAGATCCTACCTTTTGAGTGGATGTTCTTTTAAGCATGCGACTATGTCGTTCCAGCTCGGATATACAGGGTGGGATTTCCAACGGGGAACCCGAGTCTTGGTGCAGTCATGTCAAGATCCTCGAGAATTGTGTCATCCTGCACACACCACGGTCGCACAGACGATCCATGTTTATATAACTCAATCCGTCGTCGCACGTTTTACTTCACCTCATCGGCAAACCATTCTACTGCTTTGATCAGATTATACCGACCGCACTGGTTTCATCTCGTCTGGTATTCGGCAAAATGGGCTTCTCAAACTTTTTTGAAAGCCAGAAAACCACGGCTACCGTCTCGGCGGACCCTGAGGCAAGCGACTCCGAACCCTCGGTCATTCACGATGGCGGTCTCGCGTACACACGCGTCAAAGGCGGCAATGGCTCCAAGCCTTCATACCAAGAGGCCGTCGGTGCGCCTGTTGAATCGCACTCACCGCTTGGATACAACGTCGGTTGGCTTACGGTTATCTTTCTGAACGTGAATATGATGATTGGAACTGGTATCTTTTCTACGCGTACGTACCATACTCATATAAGCATTCTACTTGTATGGAAGGAGTTGAGACTAATAAGGTACAGCTTCGAGTATTCTTAACCGTGCTGGGTCTGTCGGTCTAGCGCTGATCATCTGGTTCATTGGCTTCATCATGGCTGCTTCTGGTTTCAGTGTTTATCTGGAATTGGCGAGTTACTTTCCTAACCGCAGTGGCTCTGAGGTTGTGTATCTTGAGCAGGCGTATCCTCGGCCTAAGCACTTCTTCCCTGTTACCTTTGCTGTCCAGTCGGTCATTCTGTCCTTCAGCAGTAGCAATGCCGTCGGTGAGTTGCTTTCATCTTTCATCTTTAAGCTTGCGCGTTCTGACCATATGTAGTTCTGTCCAAGTACCTTTGGCGAATGACCGGCGATACCCCCTCCGAATGGCAGATGCGAGGTGTCGCCATTGCAGCTTATACCCTTGCTGTCATCTTTGTTATCGCGCATAACAAGTACTCCCTCTGGCTGGTCAACTTCATCGGCGCCCTGAAGATCCTCACTCTAGTCTTGTAAGCCCTCCCATCCCTCCATACCCTTCACCCCTAACACATCACACAGCATCAGCATCGCAGGATTCGTCGTCCTCGGTGGCAACGTCAAGCGCATTCCCGACCCAGGCCACAACTTCCGCGACGCCTTCGCAGGTGCAACCCCCAACGGCAACGATCTAGCTAGTGCCCTCGTCAGTATCGTCTTCTCATACGCTGGATACTGGAACGCCTTCAACGTCGTCAACGAGATTCAAAACCCCATCCCCACGCTCAAGCGAAACGGTGCTGTGTCGCTTACGGTCGTCGCTGTGTTGTATATGCTCTGCAACATCGCCTACTTCGCTGTCGTTCCCAAGGAGGAGTTCGCCGAGGCTAGTGAGATTGCTGCATCCGTCTTCTTCTCCAAGCTCTTTGGTGATAGCAAGTCTGCTGCCAATGTCCTCAACTTTCTTGTACTGCTGAGTGCCTTTGGTAACCTTCTTGCTGTATTGATTGGATCTGCACGTATGCTTCGTGAAATTGGCCGACAGGGTGTTTTGCCTTATACCAACTTCTGGGTCTCGACTAAGCCTTTTGGTACACCGCTTGGTCCTTATATCCTCAAGTGGGTGTTGACTTTCATCATGATTGTTGCACCCTCGGCAGGCGATGCCTTCACTTTCGGTTAGTAGCTCGACCCCTCTTGATGTTTTCTGATGCTGATCCGTCTCATAGTTGTTAGTCTGGGCACGTACCCTGATGCGATGTTCAGGTTTGCCATGGTCGTTGGTCTCTATGTTATCCGCCGCCGCCGGTCAAAGGCCGGTATTGGTCGCTCTGACTTCAAAGCTTGGCATCCTCCTGTCATCTTCTACATCCTCATCCAGGTCTTCATCCTCGTCATGCCTTGGTACCCTCCCAAGGGCGGCCCATATGCTGGTGATGTAAGCTTCTGGTATGCGACATACTGTGTTGTCGGTATTGCAATGTGAGTATTGTCTGAAAATATGAATGTCTTCCACTTTACTGACAGCCATCTTTAGTGTCCTTGTTTGCGCCCTTTACTACGTTGTTTGGATGTTCCTGTTGCCCAAGTGGAAGGGTTATGCTATTCGCACCGAGATCACCAATGTCGATGACAACGGAGCCAACACCCACCGTCTGGTCAGAGTTCCCTATGCTGATCTTCCTCGATGGGACGAAGAGCATGACGAAGCTGGAAACCTTCGCCAGAGATCAACTGTTGTGGCTCCAAGCTCAGAGGGTTCCATCAAGGCTTAGGTGCTGAGTAGTGGTCAGGGGCATTAGCATCATATAGCACTAGGAAAGTCAAGTATATCAATAAGAGACTTTGCAGTTGAACAGGATTATTATTGAAAACAAAAATGGGTATTATTCATATTATGTCTGTCGTCATTACTCAAAACTGAAATTGTCTATTCTGCAGCATTGCTGGCACAAGACCAAGGAGTTTTGCTTCCTCCCTCAGCGATGGCCTCAATGGAAGCCCAAAGTCCAAGGACACAGATGAGGAAACCAGTAAGGAAGAGAATAACGTTGGCCACGAATCGGCAAGTCTGCTTTCCATCCTTGAACCAGTTTCCGTAGTGCATCCAGAGCCAGAAGATACCAGGCAGTCCATAAGAGAACCATGAGGCGAAGAGGGCGCAGATAAGACCAAGAAGGTTGTTGAACACAGGGATAGACTCGGCAATGACC
Source organism: Fusarium oxysporum f. sp. lycopersici 4287 (assembly GCF_000149955.1). NCBI lineage: Eukaryota > Fungi > Ascomycota > Sordariomycetes > Hypocreales > Nectriaceae > Fusarium > Fusarium oxysporum. The sequence continues at coordinate 410,747 of NC_030993.1, forward strand.
ATGGAGAGAGCCCAGATACCTAAGGTTACACCGAACCAGACCATGGTAGATAGCTTTGTTCGGCGGACCATGTGCTTGGTGTTGCGGAAGATTCGCTGGAAGATGTAGGCTGAAGCGACATGGCCGTAAATGACACCAGCAATGACAATGGTGGGGATGGCAATACCCCAGATGACCTTTCGCATAGTAGCAGAACCAGCGGCGGAAAGTGCAGGTGAAGGAACATCAGGCCCGACAAAGACGTAGATGACGATAGCGGCGAGCAGGTAGAGAGTAGTATCAACGATCTGGAGGAAAGCCAGAGCCTTGGGCCAGTCCTCAGGCTTCTTGAACTCAGAGATGACTGTGAAGAAGCAAGAATGGCTGGAGAAAGAAATGGCAATGTTGGTGACAGCCAAGAAAGCGCCAGTGAAACCAAGCTCACGAGCAACCTGGATGCTTCCAGATCCAATAGGTCGCTCATGCGCAACATCTCCAACCGTAATGAGAACAGCCAGCGTAATCGACATGCATGATGCCATGGACATATAACTCGTGTACTTCAGCGTACGCGGCAAGTTAAGAACCCAGAAGACCGCCAAGCCCACAACAGCCCAGACAATAGTGCAAGTCGAACTATTCGTCAGAGTGTTCAGGCAAATAGTCCAGGTGAGAAGATGGCTTCCCATGACAAAGACCTGGAAAATGACCTGCGCCCAACCGAAAACCTCCTGGAAAACACGTCCCATTCCGATGGACTTTCCAATGACTTCAACGGCGTCGCCAAAGTTTTGGACGAAGGGATATTGGGCGCGGAATTCAGCGAGGACGAGGCCGGAGTATGTGGAGAGGAAGCCCATTACGAGAATGAGGACTATGCCGGGGACGAGGCCGACGGCGGCGAGGACGGAGGGGAGGGAGAGGATGCCGAGGGATACTGTTTCTGCGATGAGGACGATACCGCCTTGCCTGGGAGGAGTTAGTATTAGGTGAGGTGAGGTTGGGGGATTGGTGGGTGAACATACCACCATGTTAATGTCTTGTAGTCAATAATCTCTGCCTCCTCATCACCCAAGATAGCATCATCATTTCTTGGCTCAGCGACAAAAGCTGGAGGACTGTTGTTGACACCCTTCTCTTGATCCACAGGGGATTCAGGCGCCGCAGCGCTTTTAGGCTCTGTATGGCTCATGGTGATAGTCGCCCGTTAAGTTGGTGGCGCAAATGTTGAAAAGACAAAAAGTGTAAGACCAATTGACTCGTCGATAATTGGAACGGCAGTCGCATTTAAATAAATTCCTACTCTGGGGCGAGAATTGGCCGACAACGGTGGGAAGAAAAAATGTCTTCATATTAGTTTAACTTCCGAGTCAAGTCGGCCCACTAACATTGGAGGTTTCTCGGCCTGGCCCGATGGCGTCGCGCACCGAACTCGGGCAACAGACAGTGTAGAGTGGTGAGTGATCGCGGTTAAAATTAGTCGATCCTTCATTGGGCGAGATCGGCTCATGGAGGAGAAAAACAAGCAATGGCCAGATCTGTTTTGCTTCAATGGATTTGCTAACTTTTACGTTATGGTCCCACAAAGAGTGGTCTTTCTCGCTCAGAAATCCACTGCTGAGTGCTCCAGACTCTTTAATCTCCACGTAAGAATGAAGGGTCAGGAGGGTTTCCCCAGACCTCTAAAACTACCCGCCTCGTCACCAGCGACTCAAGAATCAAAGATATATGTCGTTGAAATGTGAAAAGAGCCTCATCATAGCCGCGCGCTTCTTTCAGCTGAAGTTTTTCAGCCTCCTTCGCCAAGCTACTGCAAGTTTGTTTTGGAGGAATTGACTGCCGGAGTTTCTAGCCGACTTCTGGAACGACAAGAGATTTCTAGCGTCGAGGGTCTAAACTGTATTGAGGATGAGTCAGGGCGAAGTGGATACAGGGCGCCGATCGCGCTCCGGACTTGGCGGAGCTTGTGAAGAGGCTATCGAGAAGACGGCAAAGGCATGGATGGAGACTCTGGGGGAGAGATTCTGATGAGTTTGGCCATATTTTGCCCCGACTATGGGAGGCAAGAAAACCTAGGACGTCTATCATGAGTGATAAAAAGGCTTAGGTAAATCTATTGTAGATTTAGTGGACCTTTAGACCAATGATTTTTGGCACCCTGGCTTAGGGTATCTACCCAACAGTAATTGACTGCTGAGTGGTTACCGACGACTTGGAACAGGCAGCAAACCATATACACGTAAGGCTGGTTTCCAGCCGCCTCTTTTTTACGTCATCTCGAATCTCACCCAGCACAAACGTATGTCCTTTGACTTAACCTTTGGTCTCGCGAAACCATGGGCTGTTTCTTGTCGAAACCTCCTAGAACAGAGTTCCCTAACGAAACCCCGCTGCAGGAGGGTCCCAGTCCTGGTGACGAAATAGGCTTCCCCCAGCCATACCAAGACGTTAGTTGAGAACATGCTTTGGGGCGTCACGTAATTAATATTGATATACTGACTCACTTTGAACAGCCTAGGTCGATTGACGATGACAATAACTTCCCACTCGATGGAAAAGACATTGCTTCTGTCTCTGACGAGGAGCTTCTATCAGCGTTCTTGACAGCGCCTCGTCTTCATGACTATGGCGCTGTCACAGTTTCACGTGTTTCCAAAGACCTTGTCATCAAAGGTGGTCCAGGCGTAGCAAAGAGTGAAGCAGAAAATATATAATTTGCTTTGGAGACCCTCGGCCTCCCGATCCCCAAGGTCCATCGGGTTTTCATAGCTGATGTCCCAGAAGATCCAGACCTGCCCGAAGCACCCGTGGTAGAGGGCCATTTGATTGTAATGGACTACATCAAAGGATCCACTGTCGAGAAAATCTGGCAATCCTTCGACACGACTACCAAAGAAACTGTCGCACAGCAGGTCGCGGACGTGATTGACAAGATGCAATCTACGGTCCTCAATCATATGCCAGTAGGGCCTATTGGGAGGGCCTACGATGCCAAATTCCAAGGTCCATGGTTCACGGACTACGGCACAGGGCCTTTCGACACGCTTGCAGAACTTGAGGACTGGTGCAATCACAAAATCGATGTCGGCATCATGGTCAAACAACTAACACCCGAAACGCAAAGATTTGAATTCAAAGATATCGTTCTGACCCACCAAGACCTAGCGATGAGGAATTTGGTACTCGGTGAGGATATGAATGTCTGGGTAATCGATTGGGGTTGCGCTGGTGTATACCCAAGAGGTTTTGAACAAGCCGCGCTGCAGGTTCAGGCGGAAAATAATGAGTATGCTGATATGGTGTTGGAGAGGCTATCGGATCGACAAGATATCGTGATCGAACAGTTTGCGAATATCGCGTATGGTCTCTCAACCGGTCGCGCTCTTTGAGATAGAATTTAAGCCAAGATAAGAAGAGCAATAATTACGCCAGCATTTATATAAAACAAAAGGCGATGAAGACATGGAAGTAATACAAAGATAATAGGTTTTGGTGAATCTGCTAAACCATTGATGTAACTCTAAGTGAGAACTAACGTAGATCAAGGCGCCGGTTTCGCTGCAAACTTGGATGAATCTGGGCATTATCATGCGATCAAGTGGAGTTCGAGTGTAGGGGTCCTCGGGGGAGCTAGATGAACTCCAGAGACCAGAATTGGCCGAGACCGACGACCCATTGTTTGTGCTGATAATGAGATGGAGACGACGTGGGGCCAATGTTGAATCCGAGAGCGGCAGTCTTTGCCTCTATACCAAGTCGACCAAGCTGCATACGGCCGGAGATTTCCAGAAAGCTTGAATGTAGAGCCAAGACTTGCCGAACTTCACTACGTACATGCCAGCTATCCCCAGATTCTTGTAATAGGGCTGTTTAGCCCGAGTTTATGCTACGTAATACTAGTCAGTGGTTCTCGGCAGTCTACTGACCTTGCTTGACGGAAATGAGTGGGGAGCGGGTAGAAGCGACTGTGTAACTATTTTACCATGCACAAATCACCTTCATGCAGCACGAGTCTCAGATTATGATAGATTGTAACGAGTGTCCATTTATGCTATACTGGCTCAATATCCTCCTTGTCTTCATGTCATATTTGTAGCCCAATTTTCTAGGTCCTTGGCTAATCTGATATTCAGAGATCATCATCATCGCCAGTCTTCTTGCAGCAGGTCCAGCAGGGGTAGTCTCCGTCTCCCTAAAGTCTGTCAGTAAAAATCGGGCTTCATCTTTTACCAGGTAGCATACAAATTTCTTGGCGTTCTGATCAAATCGTTAGTAATAATCAATGGAGACCAGATTTCAGTATGACTTACCCAGCCTTCGGGGCATTTTGGCTCCTCGGGCCAGCAGACCTTGAGGCAGACCTCGTAGTTGTGGACATTGACGACGCCCTTGTGGTTGGGGGAGAAGGCGTGGTTGGAAGAGGGCTGGGAGACCTGGATGCGGAGGCTATACAGGTAGGGTTAGTATCGAGTTGTGGAACTGAGCAATATGGCTAGGATGGGACGTACGTGATCTCCTCGCTGTTGGACTGCTTGGCGTTGAGGGAAGACCAAGGCATGGCAGCGATGCCGTTGGCAAGGAGGAGAGTGGAAGCGATAGAGAACTTCATTTTGGAAATTTGAAAGTGTAGTGATGTAGTGTAGTGTAGTGATGTAGTGTAGTGTAGTGTAGTGTAGTGTGAAAGTGAAGCTGTTGAGGATGGTAGGATGAGAGAACAGGCGTACAGACCCTCGAACTTTATAGATTTTTCTTTCACCCAACTCAACCATCATCCTACTTATCGAGTTCATCAACATGCGCTGTGCTACATGTCCCACTCATGATCAGCAACTTGTCTGACCATTCGTTGATTTACTTACCGATGGTCCGCATGTCTCACAGGTCTGTCCTAGGAATGCTCCTCCCTGCGTCGATCAACCATGCAAGGAGGATAGAGGTGGTGGTCTGCCTAAGACGGCACGGGCAGGGAGCGGCTTGATCCCTGTTGTAAGACATGACTACGAGCGATCGACGATCCGGTCTCACTTGTGTACATCCTCGCGAGGGCCCTGATGGTAACTTTTGGTGTTGTCAGGCAGCCGCAGCTGGACGTACATAGTGCTTAGCTGAACTGAGACATTTAAGGTACTGGTGCATACATTTTGGGCAGAATTCTGGGATGAAAGGATCCCTTCGAGATTCTGATGCGAAGACTGCTGGCTGTGATTAGTGATATGTTTAAATCTAAGACTAGTAACATTTTTGTAATTCTAGAGTTTACTGTTTTAAACATATATAATCTCATCTCCGGCAGCCTTTGCTTTGGTGTGGAACCTGGGCATGGCAATGATTCCTTGGGCGAGGAAGAGGGTATACACGATAGAGAGCTTCATGTTGGATGGTTGAAGTTTTGTTCCAGTGAGAGACAAATTGATGCTGATGATAATCCGTTGAGCAATTTGATCAGGAATTTGAGTTTTTACACTGTTTTAATATGCCTAACATATGCAACTGCCGTTTGACTTCCAAATCCTCCATCTTGAGCTCCTTGGTTTCCTCGCAGCTAGCGGTTCCGGGGTAACACTTGTCTGCTGTTTGATGATCCGTCTGTACGACGACTGTGCAAGGAGGATCTACGCTCTGGAGAAGACAGAATGGGCCGAAGGGCGTTAATCTGCGAAGGAGGACTTAGATACAGACGGTCAAATCGTCTCTATACATTTACAATAGTATTATGAGCACAGAGAATTGTAGCTATAGGTGAAGATTGGATATATGTCTATTCTTCCGGGCAGGAGTTTCAATCTGCGACATTGTTCAGTGGCAGTATGGGAATGTCGCAAGACGCGGGGTTTATGTTCAACCAGTAATGCAGTGTTACAAGAGTTCAAGCGAAAGTGCCTCGATCGAGTCGCCTGCAGCGGACTATCGGAAGTCGAGATATCCGTGCTACCCATGTTTCATTTCACTGCCTTAGTGTTGAAGCCCAATGCTGCATTGAAGTTCAATTGCCACTCTTTGCGGGAGCGAGGGGGGTTTCTAGGCTCATATGCCATGGACCTTGGACTATGCAAGTGGATGACAACGACGTTCCCGAAGAAATCTAAGTTATGTTCCCAAAACTACATGAAACTTCTACTTCAGTACCTGAGATGCTGTTTTAATTATTAGATGGCTCCACATCTCTGAGAATAATACCTAAATTCATCTACATATGGCGTTTGAATACATACTCGAGGCGATGAAGTGAAAGTTTAAATAAACCCATAGTCAAGTGGAAACACAGAACTTTGTGAATCTTGCATCTTATATCTCTACTCCCCAGGTTAAAAAAGGCAGTTATGGAAGGACTAGCTGTATGGTGTTTGACTTGAAATCAAGCTCTTTGTATGCCCAAATCATCTTTTTCTTCATGCACCTCTTCTCAAAAGCGTCCCTTCCTCTCGCCCTCACACCAAACCATTCTCCCTGAAGAGTGACGTTAACCTTCTTCGCATTCTCTAACATCTTATGCCATGATACATTTGTCTGGGAGTTTCCTGGGAGCACGAAGTCGCGCTCTATAACCATATACGGATTCAGCTTAATGATAGTATCATCATCCATATGCAAGCCCTTGTGCTTCTCCTCGCGCTCTTGTGTCGCCTCCCCGAAATTCCACTTCAGCTGATCAGCATAGATCTTGAAGAGCCCATATTCGATAGCTCTCATGGTTATCGGAGACCCAGGCCCCCAGAATCTAACGTGATATGGTCCTGCGTTCTTAAGTCGAGCTCTAATGATGATTGGGTATAGGCCGATCTGTTGAATGTCCAGATCCAGCTGACGAACTGCTTCAATCTCATCTTTTGGCTGGTGCCAGCTGTGGGCCCAATCAGGTTCACCATATAGATCGTGAGGCATGGGTGGAAGGTTGCTGGTCGGCTTCACGTTTGGACCCGGAACGATATAAGGTGGGGGCTTCGGTATAAAGCCAGCCACGACAAAGTGTCCCAGAAGTCCTAGAAGATACAAGAGGGAGAGCGATATTTTGAACCTCATGACAGATACCAGGGTTTTTTGGGTTTAGAAGATTGTGTTTGTGGAGAGTTTGAGTTAAAGAGAGAAAGTTATGCGGTTGACATGTTCTGTTGAAGGACAATTGAGGACACTATATACCTAGATATAAATTTTAAAGTGGAAAGACGCTGCAATAGATTTAACTTTACTTCTAGATAGCCATGATATTAACATTCAAGGCTTCTCTGGAGGCGGAAGCTTATTCAGTGATGAGCAGTACACTGAAGCCTCGTTACCATATGAAGAGGGATCAGTGGGACGAAGAAGGCATATACATGGGGCGATTATCAGCCATCAACTTGAGCCATGAAGAGAACAGATTTTGGAAATACCGAGCTCGGAGCGCCGTTTCGCTAAGACGTTTCTAGGTGAGAGAAGGATTATCTGGGTGAATTGAAAGTTGTTCAACGCCTCGGCATTCTTACTATATAGAACTTAGCAATACCAAATCATCAAGCTTCCGCTGATTTTCTGTGATTGCAACAGGTAATATTAGACGTCATTTAAACCAAAGCAAATGTCTCGACGAAGTAGATGAAGTTAGGAATCTATATTTGTTGCACTTGGGCTTTGTGGCAGCATATGCACTGCTCATGCACTAGAAAGCTGCCAGCCCCTTGACATTGATTTGATAAATCACTAAACTCATTCATATCACGGCTGTTGCCCGTTAGGAAATAATCCCGGGAAAACACCTTCCTTCCAACCCCACAATGAGGGCCTCATAACAACCTAACTGGGAAGCAAGGAGCATCCACTCTCAACAGAGGTTGTGTTACACATAATGGAATGATTGATACCGGGTACTTTGTCTCTGCGGGCCGTCGGACAAAATTCGAGGAATGTGTATGCCGTGTCTCACTTACACAGCCGCTATGCAAGGATTTCTATCCGGCAGTGCAGTCGTAAGACATCAGTTCTTATGCAGGGAGAATCTTGATCTATGACACCACTCTATGCAGGTCGGGGACTTTCGCTCAGCTGAATAGCTCTGTGAGGCGAGAGAAGAAAACTAATGCAAGGAGGAAGACAATGGTTCAGATTCGAGATAGTCATCTTCGAGAGTTGGAGCTGAAGCGTGTCTGAGACATGATTGACCAATATTCAAGGCCCAATCATTTTCGGCTATCGAAAGACAATATTTGCAGGGCTTATCGACGGGGCACTCTAAACCCCTCCGGAGACAAGCTCCTCGACCGGTTACGCTCTCTTTCCATTCTTTCTTCTGAAGCTCTGATTTTACCACCAGTTTCAGGATCCCATATCCAACCTTCCTTAAGCCACATCCATCGCAAATAAGCCCTCAACTCTTTATCAAGTGGCACAACCCTTTTCCACTCAGGCTCAAAACCCCGCACTGCATTCAAGCCATTCCAGTCGTCGGCTGAACCCCTCAACATGTCTCGATGAAAGATCCGATAGCTATCAATGGCGTACGGACCAAGTGACGGCAAATGTGCCACTTCCCAGCCCTGTCTCACATCATCTTCATCCAAGACTTCATCCTTTCCAATGTCTAAACCATCGCCCTGCAGGGGATAATGCAGCTTTCTGTACCGCCTTGATTTATTGGGCGGTTTCTCAAGCCATGTCTTAGCGAAGGCGATGAACCGAGCGGCGCGGGAGTTGTAGAGTCCTATTGGACGGATGAGATCTGCAAGGTCGGAGAAACATGCTTCTGCGAGGTGAGTTGGTGTTGGGTACCGAGTTATGAGCTTTTGGAAAACAGGGCGGGCTTGGGATCCTCGAGTCCTGTTCCAGAGAACGGCTGCGACGAGAAGTTTGTACAGATCTCTTCCAACGGTTTCTTGGATCAGACCGAAACGCTCCTTGGAGATTGGAGGGATTCGCGATGCCGAGAGTACTACTCCAGTGGGTACTTTTCGTGGCGCTGTCTTGCGTTTCTCAACTTTGATGACTTTTGTGTCACTCACATCGTTCTTGACCATGGAGCGTGTAACACGTCGATGAGTCTGTAAAACGAGCGTATTAGTTTGGTCCTCCATGGCTTAACTGGAATAAATGACACAAATGGTATAACCAAAATTCAATTGCTTCATGAAACGTTGGGTCTCATTAAAGAGGGAGCAGTTCAATGTCGACTCCAGTAGAGCTAGGTCCATGACGCAATGGACATCTACCGGGAAAGATCCCCCGCACTGAGGAACGAGGCCAGCCACCAAGTGAGACACGAAGACTTTGTTCAACATAGGTCATTTTACTCATGAATCATGTGTAACGAGATGAAACCATTATTGGAATTTTGTGCACCGTCGTAAACGTTACACGCTCATAGTTGACACTGCATCTCCATAAACTGCGTGTTCATAACGGCGCCGTTAGTTTCATAAATCATATGACTCTATTCATTAATTATGAACATGTCACTATGCTATGAAAAATACTAAGCCTTGGTAAATCTCAAGTACGGCTTAACCTCCCTAACATCACCAAATTTCTTCTTCGCATCCTCCATCGAAATAGAAGGCGGAACAATAACATCTTCGCCAACCTGCCAATCAATCGGCGTAACAACGCCCCCCTTATCACCACTCTGAAGAGAATCAGTCACACGCAGAACCTCAGTTGAGTTCCGACCAGTTGGAGCAGGATACATCATAGTCAGTCGAATCTTCTTGGAGGGGTTGATGACAAAGACTGAGCGGATGGTGAAAGCGATGCCTTTCGCTGCGATGTTTTCGAGGTCTTCTTGGCTGAACATATCCTAGAGGAAGGCGACTTTACGGTCTGCGTCGGCGATGATGGGGAATTGGAGGTTGGTGTTTGAGACTTTTTTGATGTCGTCTACACACTTGTCGTGAGAGCTGAGATCATTGGCGCTCTAATCATGACCATTAATACTTTTACCTCTGCATGAGAATGATAACGAGAATACTTAGCAGTCCAATCATCTTCACACCTCCTCTTATCGAACTCCGGCTTCAGCTTTGCAAAGGCTCTGGTGCAGACTGGGGCGAAGTCCACAGGCAAAAGAAAAGAATCGTCCAGCTGTTTTCGATGAGCTTATGAACGTCAATCCATCCGTCAGTAGTGAGGGCCATGGCTCTGCCAAGGGCGGCAAGTTCTTGTTGTTATTTACTAGAGACTTGAAGATCAACCGGCCAAGCAAGAAATTATCCGAACTGCACGTTCCCATTCACAATCGCAGACACTTTCGGTCATCTCACCTTTCGTCTAGAACTGCCGACGTCAATGATAATTCGCAATGTCTTTCATTCGAGCCTGCTGAATGCAGCGGCAACGGACCCCTTCCCGAACCAAGAGCAAGGGAATTAGCCACCTGTAAGACTGGAACGAGACAACACGGGAAGAAGTAAATGGTTGATTGAGAATATACTTGATTCTAGGATTACCGGGAACCTACGAGGAAACAGGAGATTGGAGTGTTGTTAGAAGTGGAAAGGCCATTCACCCTCGTGGCGGCCTCAGCAGGATCTGGTACTAGGGAGCGAGGCTTTCCATTACAGCTATCTAGAGTCGAAGGCAACGGGGCGCAATCAGCTACTCTCGATCATTTTTATGTACAGTTTATTTGAATCATTTCACGTAACATTTGATAGAAGGAAGCAATTAAAACCTCCATGTAAGCTTTAGTGACATTCCCGTATTACCTACCTACAGCCTCACTATAAGGGACTCGGCGAGTGGTGGCTTCTTTTTAGTTTTAGGAGGATATGGGCAAGATATGGACACTTGAGTGAAATTGATTACCAGGATGATAAATGAGATAAAAGAAAACAAAACAAAAGAGGGTGGTAAAGAAATTAACGCCTGAGCACAAGTTAATCCGGAGCTGAAATGTTGTGTAACACACCTGCAGGTTTTTGAGACATTTTAATATCACGAATGGAACAATAATTTGCGAGAACCAAGGGACTCCCTATTAACTACCTACCTATATAAAGACCTTCCAGCGCCATCATGCTTCCTTGCGTCTTTTTACCCGTGAAAGAAGTGAGCGATTTCAGATTTGTCTACTGGACCGTTGATCACGATGTCGCTCAGCTGGTCCCGGATGTTTCTCGTCCTCCCCACTCTTGCAATCTCGGCCGCAGCACTGCCACATGAACGTCGAGAGGTCCCAGCCACTGCTGAGCCGATTATTACTCCTGTCGAGTGTCCTCACCATAACCCTGAAGTCCAGGATGGGTCAGTATATTCGGTATTTCTACTTCAGTTGGCTATTCAGAATACTTATTTGCCCACAAGGACTCTCGTCGCCCAGCTCTGGAGACAGAACTGTGACCTCGTGACAAAGTTTCTCAACAATGCATTCACTGCTGCCCAAGCGGCACAAACCTCCAAAGGGACTCTAGAGTCACTGCAATACTATTTCATAGTCCGTATTTAACCATTTACGATCCTAATTGACTTGCTGCATTTGCTTAAATCTGTTGCAGCCAGATTATTACTATCTCACCTTGACAGTCCCTCACAAGGCGTATCTCTTGAAATCCTTGGATCCGGACGAATCTGCCGCTGGCCAGACATCTGCCATCAACGAAACAGTTCTGGATATGACTTCGGACCTAGAATACGCAAGTCATTTTCGTCAGGACCTTACAAGTCCTGACCATCTCAACGTGAGCAGCACCGTCGTCAAAAACGCGAAGCTCGAGCCCGTTCTACGACAATATGTCGATTGGCTGGGAGAGAATACAAAACTCGGCTGGTATCTCTTCAGCGTATCAAGAGTCCCCTGCATCTACGTGAGAAGCCCATGGCAGCGGTGTAAACTTATGCTGACGCATTTCAGGGATGGGCTGAGATTGCGTATCAGTTAAATCAGTCGTCTAGCACAGTGAGAGGTCCGTACAGGAGCTCATTTCAGGAAAACATGAACTGATATTGTCAAGGGACAAAATTCTTCGATGAGTGGATTTCTCCGAACCTTGACTGGAGCTATGGAGCTAAGCTGTCCGGTAGATGCGAGTGGCCCGCTCTGGTGATTGCCTAACTAACTGGGAGTAGTTGAGTTGCAGGAAGTGCTGAGCGCCAACAACAACACTGAGACATTTGCTGTTGCCAATGGGCTCTTCCGCCAGGCCCTGGAATTTGAGACTGCCTTTTTTGAGAGTGCAGTGGGAAAAGTTCTCGAAGACTGAACGGAGCCTTGGTTTTGACGATATCTTGTGCTTCAGTGTGCTTTGAGGCATGACAGCAATTTGGCATGCATTCTGCTTTGGTTGCATCTGGGGCTTGTGTTTTGCTCTCTGCGCCATGGCAAGTAGTGTTGTCTGACTGCTGTCTCATACGATGATACCCATAGCTTACTTGAGGCATACATCAAAGGTTTGAAATGTCTCCATAAAGATTAAATGTTAAAATTTAGAATGATATCTTGTCCAGTCTAAGTTGATCAAGTAAATTTTCAAATTGAGATGCAATGGTGATGCCTGGCCACTTGGATTAACAGAATTTGCACCGAAAGGACGAGCTTGAGCAACGGGATCGGGACAAGGGGTGAGACAGAGTCCTTTTCGTGTCTAAGTCCTCTACTAATGGAGACTGTCTAGATGGGCCTACAGTCCAACAAGCTGCTGGGATATTGGGAAGTGAAGAATGCTGACCGTCTCAATAACTTGATTGCGAGCGCCTTTGAGCAAGCAAACTTTTCGGGCTATCCCCAAGGACCAATGAGGGCTCGGTTGAGTTGAAAGCCGTGGATGATGATAACTATGAGAATGGATGACTTTGTTCTGCCTGGATGATTGATCCTTGTCATAAAAATGAACAGATTTCTCATGGCGAGTGCCCCTCAAGCCTTTGTATCCTCTCGCAACGCCCAAGCTGTCTAAGAAGCATGCTAGGAGCTAAGGAAGCTAACTGACCTTTCTTCTATGCCCTGATGTGCGGAGACGACGGAGTGTGTCTCTTCTTGGGTGTGTCGATATGCATACAGCTCACTTGGATATAGTTCTTGCGAACGTTGGTTACGGTCATGCAGAGGCTTTTACACTTGTTTTTATATGCATAGAGAAATATGAACTACTTGTGCCGGGTATATACAAACGCACTATACCTGATCACCTTACAGTTTGCTCCCCATTTTGAGCAGCTCGCCCGTATCAACCATGGTCACGAGGGCCTTGGTGTTCAGTAATCCTGGGTGAGCCTCACTCAAGCGTTGGATTCCACACAGCTGCATGACGTTTTCCAGCTCATCTCGCAAGACTGGTGAGAATTAGTTAGCTTCGGTCAGTTATGACTTCATTGTTCTTACTCACTGTTCATCAGATGCCGCACTCCATCTTCTCCGTACATCAGAGCATAGAAGAAAGGTCGGCCGAGACAGACACCGTGCGCACCGAGACAGATGGCTTTGAAAACATCTGTGCCTCGACGAATACCCCCATCGATGAAAACACTCATTCGGGGCAAGAGCTGTGGACACTTCATGTTGATCTCAGCCAGAGTCAGGAGCGCTGGCTGCGAGGTGTCGACACCACGCCCGCCGTGATTCGATATGTAAATTCCTTCGCAGCCGCTTTCCAAGGCTTTGATGGCGTCTTCAGCACACTGTATCCCCTTTACAAAGATGGGTATTCCCAACTTTTCCTTGATGGTTTGGATCTGGGCCCATGTGACGTCCGGGTTGATTGCTGCGCTGGCGGCGCGGGACTGCTTGGTCTGTTTCTTGTTCTTTGACTCACCCTTTTCTTTCGCCATTCTCATTTCGTAACGCTCGTTGGCCTCTCGTTTACTAAATACCGGCAGATCCACAGTTACCATGACAGCCTTTGGTGAAGCACGACGAATCTCATCCAAGAGCTTGGCCAATGCTAGGGAATCTCGGGGAATGTACAGTTGGAAAAAGAAAGGATGGTTCTGGGGCAGAGCCTCAACAACCTCGCCTAGTGAATATGAGGCAAGTGTAGGCATTATGATGGTGCTTCCGGACGCAGACAGTCCCTTTGCCAACCCAACCTCGGCGGACGGGTGCGTCAGCATGGCCAAGGACGCGGGAGCGTTGAAGATAGGGACGTCGAAACGGTGACCCAGTACCGTTGTGCTTGTATCCACCTGACTAATAGGTCTACAGACTCGAGGTCTCAGAAAGACTGACTGATACATCTCGGCGTTCTTGGACACTGTGTAGCAGTCATTTGAGGCACCGGAAACGTATACCCAGGATCGTTCGTTGAGACAAGATCTTGCAGCATCTTCAAAGTCTTGCAGGTTTATGATGGAGTCAAGCGGCGGAGGACTTTTGATGAGCTTGGGGTTTTCCAAAGCCTGCTGATCCTGAGCTCGGAACAATTCTGGGACTCTTCCAATAAGTTTCGTCTCTCCAAAATAGCTCATTGCCAGCTTTGGGCCGTGGACGGAATTGTAGACTTCGGAGGCGTCTTTTCCGTGGTGCTCTTCAACGACATCTTCACCTCCGGGATGTGTTTCGGCAAAGCCGGTAACGTCCCAGACATCTCCATTAATAATTATCCAGGCATCATTGGCGTGTTTATGAAGAGAGACTTCCACTCGCGTCAAGTCTTGGCGAGTCATTATGGATGATTTAACTATGCACAAGGCCTTCCAGTATGCCAAGATATACCAGAGATGCACAGGGCGCCACTACATACTTCAATAAATAAGTACTTTGGTGGAAGTTTGGCTCTGTAGGTTCCACGTCCACTCAGCATGCGTCCTCCCATTACACGCTCGCCAGCTGACTGCATTACACCCTCTAATCACATCAAAACTTGCTTGTTAATTAGCAGCTCTACTCTGCGCTTAATTTTCCATTTGTGGCGCGAGTACGCAATGATAGATACGCGCAGGGAAAATGTCGCTGATAGACAATCCTTATGGATATTTGGATAGGAGAGGCCTAGCACTACTGTACACACTTTCTGGTCTAATTTGGTGAAACAACGAAGTCTATATAGAACGTTTTAAAGAATTGTTAATCTCTCAGACCATCCTCAAGAGCTTCCGCCATCTTTTACGGTTCCTGGGCCCTGGCACAAATGAAATGTCTTGCCATCCTTATCAATCTGCATCAACTCTCCACCTGTATGACATGCGCGCACGTCTCAGTTAGCAACAGAATCTCCTTTTCATTCGGATGAAGCATAAATTGCATGTTAGCGTAATAAAAAAAATAACCTTCAGGGATCTTTTCCCGTCGGATCTCCCGTCTATCTTAATTAAGTAATTTGTTAAAATGAGATGCAATCGTGATGCCTGGTCGGTGGTGGATTTTACACCTAAATAAACGGCTTATGGGGGGAAATACCACGGCTTTATGCTTGGTGGGCTAGACAAAAGAATGGAGTGGTGGCTCGAGCCAGTGACCCTCAGCTGAAGTTGCATTGCAATTATAGATCGAATCCAGATGGAACTCGGACATGGCTCGCTGATTAGGCACCGACTGATTGGGCAGAAAGAGGCTGACAACATCAGCATCTGCATCTGCAGCTTTTACAATTCTGCGATGTCGCCGTTGAAACTTTCCTGTTACCCTGGCAGGGCTGTTCGACTACGCCCGTAATCTTTCCATAATGCCTTCCAACATGTTTCAGTACAGACCTCTCGAGCACCTAGATTCTTTCCGACTCCTTCATCTGGAGCCTAGTCTAAGCCACAGCGCGGATCTCAAGGGCTCGTTACATCACGCTACACTCTCGGATTGTGACTATGACCTGATCGAACCCTACACTGCTTTGTCCTACGTCTGGGGTGATGCAAGCCAGAGGGGCGTGATACACCTAGGTGGTAGCGCCAAGGAGATCACTGCCAGCCTGGACGCTGCCCTCCGGGACATGCGCGACAAGAGCCGAGTTTGTCGGATATGGGCAGATGCTTTGTGCATCGATCAGTCAAATAATGCTGAAAAGGGTGTGCAAGTCACGCTCATGGGTAGGATATATTCTACTGCGCATCATACTGTAATTCATCTCGGCAAGTCGCCTCCGGGGTTTGAGAAACTGTTCATAGATCTCAAGGTTCAAAGTCAGACCACGATGCATGGGAACACGTCAGACCTTGGGCAGCTTTCATTGGCAGCGGATGAGATCGACGGTATGCGACGCGACCTACTATCAAAGCCATGGTTCCGTAGAGTCTGGGTTTTCCAGGAGCTCGTGCTTTCCACAGATGTCTGGGTTCAATGCGATAACCTGCGAATCCGGTGGCACCACTTCTGCAAGGTTGTCGACACCAAGAATGTCGTCGTGGCCATGTTACTTGACACGCTCTCTGATAGCATCGCTCAGCAGGGCCAGCCTCGAAACGCAACTCCCTTGGAGGACATGAACAGTAGACGATACGGTGCGTTTGAAGCACCACTATCTTCGCTTCTTTCCTGTCGGAGAGGAATCGGGGCCACTGATCCTCGAGATATCGTATTTGGTCACTTTGGTGTTGTTTCGGATCGAGATAGGTGTGATAGGTTTATCAAGGTCGACTACGATAGAGATCTTGCGCGCGTGTCGGTTGATACTGCTCGGTATTTCTTGGATGCCACAGGTATCGAGAGTCTCCTCTCGCATGCTATGAACCCTTCTCCCATTACCGCGCCCGGAATCCCGTCTTGGTGTCCTCGTTGGTCTAGGTCGCAGCTCTCTTGGGATACTATACACAAAGTGGGTAGGAAGTTCGGTGGTGGTGATGATAGCTCCTATGTCTCCTTTGGAGGCACTCATCGCATATTGCTATCCGCACCACCAGTCCTAGCCATTAGCGGATTTGAGGTGACCAGGATCAAGGCGTCAAGTCATGCATTTTCAAGCTGTGATGATGAAGCTAGGGCTCAAGAGGAGTCCAAGGCTGTGGCCCTCGAGCTGCTCCAAGACATAAGGTAAATACGGCTCTATCTCGAGAATAGATGACGTTTGTGGACTGACCTGTCTGTCGTCACAGATCCCTAACCAAAGATGAAGCAGCAATTTTGGACTCGTGCAAAAGAGTAGGGACCAAATATGACGAACAGAGGCAAAAGCTGTTCAGAAAGTCCTTCAAGACCTGGGTTGATGCGGCCAATGCTCAAGAGTATCCTACGGCTGGACCACGCGATGTCCAACGTATCACCGATGCTCTCATCCATCACGTCAAGAAGCCCGAAACAAGTCCGTTATCTGGCAAGAGACTTGCCATCACCTCAAGCCACCACTGTGCACTCGTCCCAGAGGAGTCCCAAGAAGGCGACATAGTGGCTATGCTTGTTGACTGCTACAAGCACGCGGTGCTGCGGCCGAAAGAAGTGAATAATTTTGATCACCTCGATAACTTAATTACGAGCGCCTTTGAGCAAGCGAACATTTCGGATTGTCCACAAGGACCAATGAGGGCACGGTTTAGAGCCGTGAATGATGATGACTATGATGAATGGATGTTGGTTTGGGAGAGAGCTGCTCAATCTTTTCCGATTCAGCATTGTTTACTTGTAGGTCAGTGCTACATTGATGAATATGTTCCTTGGAAACGGGGTCTTCCGAGATCTGGGTTCAGGGTGTTTGCTCTTCATTAGCTCGTGGTGGAGTAGTTCTAGTGGAATTCACACTGTTAACGATTGAGCATTCTATTGAGGTAGTTTTCGAGACTCAATTACCTTGGGATAACAATAAGAAATCTAGTTGACATTATAGTGGATTGTGCAATCTGTATCTAAATTAACCCATTCCATGATCTGATTTCGTGGGCTTTTTGTGACTTTTCTACTCATCATCACGTCATTATGAGCTTCCCATGAGAGTTTCGTTTGGTGGGCCTATCATCCAAAGAGATCGGCCCTCGGTTATTATTTGTGTATATCTATATTCCCGGCTCCGACTCAATTGGAGTATTCCGTCGATGTTAAAGCAAGTGTTTAACTGAATATGAAATCTACAGCTATGAAGCCACTCATCTTAGCGGGTGGAAAATCCACTCGAATGGGATTTCCGAAACATCTCCTGACCATGCCTGATGGCCGCCCTTTATATCAACACCAAATCGAGGTTTTACGCAAAGCATGCCCTGAGGCAGAGACTGTCTACATTTCTCTTGCTCAAGATTCGGAGATGGATGAGCTTCTACAGAACGCCAGCAAGGTTTCGTACGAAGCCACTCCAGGAGAAAATAGCATCGAGATTATTCTGGACCTGGAATCGAGTCAAGGGGATGAGTCGAAGGGGCCAGCAACGGGAATACTTTCTGCCTATGATTCAGATCCTGAGGCGACTTGGTTGGTTGTGGCCTGTGACTATCCTTGCATCACTCCATCTGCCCTTCAAGAATTACAATCACGCTACAAACCTCCTGTTACATGCTTTAAAAACCACGAAGGCTTCTGCGAGCCTCTCTTGGGGATATGGAGTCCAGAAGCTATCAGCCATCTCAAGGAGAACTGCAAAGCAGGAAAACTCAGTCCCAGCAAGGCTGTTCGGGAACTTGACGGTCACACGTATCTTCCTGAAGACTCGGAGGCATTACTACGAAACGTAAACATCAAGTCGGAATGGGAAGATGCGCTGAGATCACTGATAGATGAGCCGACAGACAATTTCATGGAAGAGCCTTTGGAGGTGCTGTAAAGTGATGTATTTCAGGATACCAGAGAGTCACCCATGGGATAGCAATATACCATCTGTCCCGTTTCGATGGCCTCGTTTGCCTTGATGTGAATCCAACAATTTGCCTGCACGAAAGGCGCCATCTTAGATGGCCCCAATACCCCAGCAGCCTCGTGGACTGTAAGTCCCTCGCCACCTGTCATTTGCAGAACTCCAGGTCTGAACCTGTCACAGTTGAGTCCTCTGTTGGGCGCATCCATAATGCTCTTCCGTGATGAACTACCTAGTTGGAGGTTCTCCAAGCGCGCAAGTACAGGCTTCTCCGGCTCTTGACCCAGAAGATGGCTTATATACGGGACAGTCAAGAATTTGAAGCAGGCTGCTGCTGCGCCGGGGTTACCGGGTAACCCAAAGAAAGCTACCTCACCCCAGGCAGATGGGAGTAGTGCGAAGAGAACCGGATGGCCCGGACGGACAGCTACGCCGTGGAACACGATGGTTGCACCAAGGGTTTCCAGTGCCTGACGGACGTGATCGAACTTTCCAACGGATACACCTCCACTTGTAATCATGATATCCACCGCCGATGATCCCAATCGGTCTTTTATGGTCTGAACAAGAGCATCCACTTCATCTGTAATTGAGCCGCCAAAGGTTGCATCGGCCCCGGCTTCTTTCGACGCTGCCGTCAGGTATACTCCATTGACGTCTCTGATATGAGACTTTAGAGAGGTCAATTCGTTGCCGGTCGACCAGATACAGACTCTAGGCTTCTTGCGCACCTGGGTCGTTTTAATTCCTACAGATGCGAGGGGCATGATGTGTGATGTCCCGATAGTGACTCCTTTCTTCATCACTAGATCTCCCTTCTGAATGTCTCCACCAGCGAACCGACGATTGGCGTATCTTGGTATTGGCTTGCTGATGGCGATACACGTCCCGAGCCCTGGTTCTTTTGCCGCAATCCTGATAGTGTCTTCGACCTTGACGCATGCGTCAAATACCTCTCCAAGTTCACCTTGCGGAAATCGTCCCCCAGTCATGATCTCGAAGGAAGGCTCGGGTCCATCGCGCGTATGACGCGAAGGGAGAGTGAGGGAGTCATCGCCAGCAGCGATTGTGCCTTTGACGCAAAAGAAAGCCGGGTGCTCTGCAGAAGCTAATCTTGTACTCGCTGAGCAAATTGCGTAGCCATCCATTGCGGATGTGTCGAACTCTGGTGTTGAGATGGGACTGAAGTGATCGCATGCCGAGACGCGCCCGACAGCTTCTTCAATTGGCACGACTTCATAATAATCTTTTGTTCTTCGGCTTTTTTGGACTTCCTTGGCTGTCGACTCCAATTTTGAGCGTGCGAATAAGAATGTTGTGGTCATTTTTATAGTGATGTTTTCTCAATAGCCAGCCAGCCCGGTCGGCAGTGCTAGATATTCATGATTCCTGCGCGCCGGAGATGCATTGTCTCGATGCGGATCATGATAGCCAAACCAAACACGCTAATAAATCTTTGACATTTAACTCGTCAATGAAATTACTATTTATCACGGAAACAGTCATTTACGTCACTGGCAACGTCAGGCTAGCATCATCCTGTCAACATGACAATCGTCGATGCGCTCTTGACGAATTATCCTCGGTACCACTTTGTCGGTAAGGCCCAGTCATTTGCGTCGCATTACGAATTTTCTGGGGGAGCTGTCAACGCCTAGAAATTCTTACCGATTTATCTTGCTGTCCATCTGCCTCTAGTAACTTGGCAAATCTCGGACGAGCACCCTGAGTTGATGAACGACGTTAAGATGGATACGTGCAGTGAAGCTCCCTCGATATGCTCGCGAGACTCGATTGAAGATATTTGGGGGCCGAGAACACCGTATGTTCATCAGTGGCCTACGAGGGTTGATCATGCTTGTGATGAGGAGCCGGAGAAATGGGTGCAGAGTGCATGTGTGCTGTGCAGGTAAGCAAC
Source organism: Fusarium oxysporum f. sp. lycopersici 4287 (assembly GCF_000149955.1). Classification (NCBI taxonomy): domain Eukaryota; kingdom Fungi; phylum Ascomycota; class Sordariomycetes; order Hypocreales; family Nectriaceae; genus Fusarium; species Fusarium oxysporum. Next base: position 431,246 of record NC_030993.1, read on the forward strand.
TGGCTACAGTCATATTTGAGAATTGTTCTAACAGTAGATATCTAGTAATGGCTGTGGGCTTGACATTGGTGTAAAAGATGGCAAGGTCGTCGGTGTGAGAGGCCGTGCCACTGACCGTGTCAACAAAGGGAGACTGGGCCCCAAAGGTCTCAATGGGTGAGCCAGGACTAGAGACTTACTCAAACTTCAGTTGCTAATGTTTATTATTCAGGTGGAAGGCAATCAACAGCAAAGAACGGCTCACTCATCCCCTGATCCGCCGAAACGGCAAGCTAGAGCGCGCAACTTGGGATGAAGCCATGGATCTCATTGTCAAAAAGTCAAAACAACTCGTTGAGAAACTCACAGCCCATAGTATCGCTTTCTACACCAGTGGGCAGCTATTTCTTGAGGAATACTATGTTCTTGCCTTGATTGGAAAAGCTGGACTGAACACCCTTCACATGTGAGCATCTCATTGTTCCCCAGAGGAAGAAGGTAGACTAATGCAGTTTTATAGGGATGGTAACACCAGACTCTGCACTGCAACAGCGGCAGCTTCAATGAGAGAGTCATTTGGGTCCGATGGACAGCCTGGTTCTTACACTGATATCGACTACACGGATTGCCTCTTCATGGTAGGGCATAACATGGCAGCTACCCAGACTGTGCTTTGGTCAAGAGTTCTCGATCGACTTGCTGGCCCAACTCCCCCAAAGTTGATCGTCGTGGATCCGAGATACAGTGAGAGTGCTTCCAAAGCTACACTGCACTTGGCCCCAAAGATCGGTACCAATCTCGCGCTGCTGAACGGTATTCAGCATCTCATGTTCAAGAACGGCTGGATCAACGAAGCTTATGTCTCAAAGCATGTCGTCGGTCTTGAAACTCTAAGAAGCACAGTTGAAGGCTACAATCCGGAGAGAGTTGCAGAAATCACCGGTGTTCCAGCAAGCAAGATTGAAGAGGCTGCTAGTATCCTCGGCCAAACGCCAAGTCTTCTCTCTTCAGCTCTTCAAGGTGTCTATCAGTCCAATCAAGCGACAGCTAGCGCGTGTCAAATCAACAATATTCACCTCCTTCGCGGTCTCATTGGTAAGGCAGGGAGTGGTATCTTCCAGATGAATGGTCAACCAACTGCTCAGAATAACCGCGAGACCGGCTGTGATGGCGAGTTCCCTGGGTTCAGAAACCACCAGAACGCTAAGCATATGCAAGAACTGGCAGACTTGTGGAATATCAACAACATCCAGGTGCCGCACTGGAATGAGCCTACTCATATCCATAACATGTTGACATTCATGGAGAAGGGCTCTATTCGAATGGTTTGGGTTTCTGGGACGAATCCCCTCGTCAGCTTGCCCAACCTTCCCAAAGTTCGAGATGTATTTACTCAACCGGAGCTCTTTGTCATCTGCCAGGATATCTACATGACTGAGACAGCTTCTATCGCTGATGTTGTCCTCCCAGCTGCTCAGTGGGGCGAGAAGACAGGATGCTTCACAAACGTTGACCGAACGGTGCATTTGTCTCACAAAGCCGTTGAACCGCCTGGAGAGGCGAAGCCAGATCTTGAAATCTTTCTAGACTATAGTCGTCGCATGGAGTTCAAGAATAAAGAAGACGAGCCTCTCACTCCGTGGACGGAACCAGAGGAAGTCTTTGAGGCGTGGAAACGTCTATCTGCAGGCAGACCTTGCGATTACACAGGCATGTCTTATGCGAAGCTAACAGGCGGTTCTGGTATCCAGTGGCCTTGCAACGACCAGTATCCCGTTGGCAAAGAGCGACTCTTCGACGACGGTGTCTTCTTTACAGACATTGACTACTGCGAAAGTTATGGTCATGATCTACAGACTGGTGTGCCATATTCCGAAGAGTACTACAAAGAACTCAGGCCAGCTGGTCGTGCAATTCTCAAGACGTGCGACTATATACCCCCATATGAAGATCCGGATCATGAGTACCCTTTGAGGCTTTCGACAGGACGGAATGTGTATCATTTCCATACCAGGACCAAAACAGGGAGAACTGCACTGCAGAAAGCGTGTCCCGAGCCTGAGATCCGAATATCTGAGAAGGATGCTGAGACTTATGATGTTAAAACAGGAGACATGGTGGTAATCAAGTCCAGGCGGGGCGAGGTTGAGATGAAGGTGAAAGTCGGCAAGATTTCTCAAGGACAAGCTTTCATCCCGTTCCATTTTGGATACTGGGACACAAAGGATGGAAGGGCACGAGCCGCAAATGAGCTCACGATCAGTATGTTATCCAGCAGTACACCGACGTTATAGCTGACAGTTTTGTAGCCGAATGGGACCCCATATCGAAGCAGCCGACCTTCAAATCTGGTGCAATATCCATCGAAAAGGTCCCAGATGATCGCCCAACGGCAAAGGAACGGCAATCGGAAGCTTTGGCAAAAGCAGAACAGAACGACGCAAGCAATTCGAACGTCACAGAGAGTGATCTCAACAACCGCGAGCGTGAATTGGAGACTTGGCTAGGCGAAACCTACGAATCAATTCTCCTCCTGCGCGACATCACAGAACAGCTGCTAGATCATCTAGTAGCCGACTCAGAAGCTCACTCCGGCGTTCGAATTCTCATCCAAATCACCAAAGACACAACCAAACGCCTCAAACCACAGGTTGATAAATTCGGTGAGAACCAAGCCCGTGGTAGACACGCCGCTCATACGCTGCGCGACTCATTATTCCCCAAGAGCGATGATACACCAAGTCAACTACAAGTGTTGGAAGCGCTGCGAAGTCTGCAGGTGTACTTGGCTCATCTGCGCGTTGGGCTGGAAGCGCTGAACCCTGTTAGTCAAGCGATATGGGATAAGGAGTTCTTCCAGGCGGTGCTGTATGCGATTTCGCAGGTTAAGAGGATGCAGGATTGGGTGACGACGCAGATCAAGGTTAGGGCTCCTCAGGCGCTTTTAGTGCCCTGCAAGGTCGATTAGTTAGGTTAGATAAGTTTATTGTCTCAGTGTGAGCATTTTATGAGGTCAAGCTAGTCTATGATAGCGGTCATATGGTGACGCCATGATCTCACTTCCAAGTTTTCGGGCAGATAAGCGATGGGTCCAGTCTGTTGGTAAATATGGGTCGTGGACCCGAAGCCAAGGCGCTGGGTCATTCTTCTTTCTGCCATAACAAGAGTCTTGGTATTCTTCACATCCTAGCCATTTATAATTATAATCTCTGTATTAAATCTCTTCAAATATGGCTCCAGTCTCAACACCTCAACCAACTGCTCAGCCTGCAGATATAAATCAGCAGGGATACACCCCCGAGTCCATGGAAATGGTTCAACCACGAGCAGACGAGCCTACAGGTATGTTTTGGCAATATTCCAAGTTTGAAATTGTTATAAAGAGCTAATAATTCGCTCGTTTAGATACACAGCAGCTTCAAGGAAACCCGGAGCCTGAGCTCAGTCTAAGAGGCGGTGAAGACTGTGACGGCTGGTGTCGTGGCCGATTCTGCTTTATTATTCCCTGCCCTATACCTATCAAGTGTTGCTTCATTCCCCTATGATCAGATGCCTCTTTCTTTTTTCTTCTTTCTTTCTTTTTAATTAGTGTTGGGATAGGTATACTGTTGACAATTTCACGACTTGCGCTCTATATCTTGAGGATTACTTTCATTATTATCTAGCTTCGTACTTCACTGGGTAATGTGTACTTGACTTAATCCACAAGACCTGTAACCATGATCTCTACTATCAACATGTGTTTCCAAGCTATCAAATATAGAGAAGATTGACTAAAGGCTGATGCGTCGTATCTACTGATCTACCGTCAATCTGACAGGGATTCAAGGCGCCTTTCCGATTCGCTATCCCGACTCCATTTTAAGCGCCGATGTCTGACACGCGGACAACATCATGGGGAACAAGACATGGGTGCTCATATTCTCACATATCATCTCTTAATTACAATGATCCGGGATGGCATCGCGTTTCTTGTATCTCCCCTTACATGGTGACGAGATCCGCGTTCTCAAGATCGAGCCCATTGAGGACATAACCAGCACCACCAAGCGCCATCCAATAATATGCTCACTTGAACATGTTTCTTTGCCAGCGGCAGGACAAGAATCTTCCTCCCAACAGTTCAAAGGGACCGGAAGAACGTGGCCTGAGCTTTCTGTGACACCCGACACCAATGCGCTCTTCAAGAATGGCAAAGATCCGCATGCATGTGAAGACAGCACGAGCTCTACAAGTGAAGAAGTTCTCACTGCTGAAGATGATCTACAATGGAGACACGAATGGGGCGATTTTATTGCTTTGTCATATGTATGGGGATATCCAAAGAGAAAAGAAGGAGAGCCTCCGTATCTCATCACGGTTGACGGCGTTGCTTTTGAAGTTGGACCAAACTTGTACTTTGCTCTGACGCAACTGAGTCGAAGTATGAGAATTCTACAAGGGTTCAAAGTCTGGATCGATGCAATATGTATTAACCAGGCTGATCTTGATGAGCGCAGCCAGCAAGTCACTCGAATGCGTGATATTTACCAGTCAGCGTGGCAGGTAGTGATATGGCTCGGCCCAAAAGAGCACGATAGCTCACTGGCTATATCAGCGCTGTACTGGTTAGCCTGTGAGTCAGAACGAGAGAAGCCAATGGAGAGCTTCTACTATGAAGAGTTCTCGGTTGACTTGCGCCCTCTCGTTATCATATGGCCCAGATACAAAAGTTCGATGAAGAAGGATGTTTACAGGGCACTATTTCACTTTTTCACAAGGCCATATTGGCGCCGAATGTGGATAGTACAAGAAGTCGCAATGGGCAACATGAACAGTCCTGTTCTTTGCGGCGAAGCATGTATTTCATGGATTGATCTTTACAAAGCTGTGGGCATAATCGCTGCAGATGAGTCGAGATTCGGCCGCGAAATTCTTGAGACTGTTCAACCTCGTATCCTGCCAGCATGGTCATTTGAGTTCGCCCGAGACAGACTCCTGCATGAAAGAACTTGGGCGCCGGAACGAATGTGGAAGATTCATCAGACCATGACGAAGATCCAAAACAACCAAAGGGTTACGTCTACATCAGCTGAATGGGGAGAGCTTGTACGAGCACTGAATCTTGCGCGTGATTCCCTTGTTACGGAAGAGAAGGATAGGGTTTATGGTATTCTCGGTATCAAAGCCATTGCCGATAGGGTTCATATCGAACCCGACTATAAACTGTCCCTATCAGCCATTTATACCAACTTTACAGAGGAGCTCTTGTCGAAAGGAGATCTGAACATTCTCCGCCTAGCTTCTGGTCATGGTGGCTATATCCCGTTCAAGAGAACCTCAGATAATCTGCCTCCACCTGTGCGAAATCGCTCTATCGCACCGGTTTTACTATCCATGCTTGATACTGTTACCAGACTACAGGATAAGACTCCGGTTGGGATGCCTTGTGAGCATAACCTTTCTTCTTGGGCGATATGCTGGTCCTGCTCACCGGCGCCAACTGCACAGCTTCGAGGGATGTACCAAGCGGACAGAAATCTTGGTTCTGCGATGCCAATGCCAGTGATTACAAATAAGGCTCTCACCGTGAAAGGGATCGTTATAGATACCATCACTTCATTGAGCGCATTCCATATCGACGAATGCAATGACCGCTTTCCTGACAGCAGCCTTGCCTCGAATTGCAATATCTACGGAGACATAGAGCAAACACGAGAGGCGCTGTGGCGGACTATAGTGGCTGATACAATTGCAGAAGAGAGCGATCGGGCACCAGAGACTTACTCGTGGCTTCTTGATCACAAGCTATGGCAAAGAGGCGTTGCTGGCGTGTACACGTATGGGTTCGGGCTGCATGACTTTATGGCACGAAATCAACATCTCCGTCTATGCGGTTACACTTTGGAGCAGTTGATATTTGGGCACAAAAAATGGCTTACGAAATTGAGGATGACTGTTGGTGATAATTACTATAACTCAACGGAGACGCAGCGGGAGGCTTTGTCGTGGGCGATTAATGCGATGGCGTGGAGACGATTGTTTGGGACGCAGAATGGCAGAATGGGATTGGGGACATGTGCAGCCGAGATCAACGATAAAATTGTTCTCTTGAGAGGTTGCAATACGCCACTTATCCTCCGAGAATTCAACGGAGGCTGGAAGCTCATCGGGGAGTGTTATACTCATGGCGTTATGTACGGCGAAGTAACAGCCAAGGAGGATGAACTTGTAGATATCACGATTTAACGACCAGTAGCATAATGAGTATCATGAACATATCTATATGAAGTCTAACGCCTGAATGTACTCTATCACCACTGAAAACTCTCCTCGAAGTACTCTACCCTCATAACTCCATTTCTTAACAAATCAGCAACTGTCTTTCGCGCATCGTCCGCCATCTGCGCCGGTCCACACGCCACAATCGCGAGACTCTCACCCAATATCTCTTCACTTCTCCTCCTCACCACATCCGAAGCATCTATCCTTCCTCTTCGCAAGGTAACCTGCGACGGCCACTCGCTTAGTTCATCCTGCGGTGTATGTGTCGTAAGATGTATCTCAACGCTGAGATTTGTGCTTCCCAAAGCATCAGCAATGTCTGTTTGTAGGACATCAAGTGCGAAGGCAGGTTCGCGAACGGCCCAGTGAATTTTCACGGAGCGAGGGGCCGTTGAGCCGGTGAGGAGTTGGAGGTATGATAGGGGAACAACGATGCCGCTGCCACCGACGATGAAGGTTACGTTGTCGAAGAGATGAAGGGGACGAGTGTGACCATACGGACCGTCGATGAGGACGCGAAGGGGGACACTTTTTGGCCAGACTGCTGACGCGGTGTCGCGAAGTCTGGAAGTGAAGCCGTCGTAGGGACGTATTAGAAATGTCATTGTGCGAGAGTCGCTGAGTATGTCTTGTGAGTCAACGGGTTCAGAGCTTTGCTCAGCAACAGTGCCGTCGAGGAGAGGAACTTGTTCGCCAAGGAGCTTCGAAGCACGTTGGCCTTCATCTGTGACCATTGCCACGGTAAAGGGGTGACTTTCCCAGCATCGAGGTCCGTTGAGAACATGGATGTAGTAGAATGTTCCTGGAGCTGGTTTGTACAGACTGCTTGACCAGGGAACGACAAGTCTAACAATGTTGGAGGATGGATGGTAAATGGAAGTGGCCCATGTATCCCAGAGTTTGGGGTTGAAAGCTGCGATGCGTAGAGCTCGGATGACGCGGTCACCGACCCAGATGAAGCAGGGGACCCAGAAGAATATGTCGTATTCGCCTTGAAAGATGGAGACATGACTATTTTGTTAGTGAAGCTTGTTGCGAGTGAGAGTATTGGACTTACGCAAGCATTGTGATGAGGAGGATTATTGACATGATAATATGTACGACCAAGAATAACTCGTACTGCTGACGTCGGATCCAGTAGAAAGATGCCCCCACGAGAAGAGACATGACGATGGTTGCCTGGGCATGTCAGATAAAATTGCCAGCCAACAATGGGAGAAAACATACCACTTCGCCAACCCACCAGAACATATAGTTCCACCAGAATAGATAATACTCCCAGCCTCCCTCTAATACATAGTTAGCATGAAAATAGTCCACAACAAGAGGTATAACGAACCCAAGACAATCAACCAGGTATACCCGATAGAGTGAACAATTGCTTGAAGAGTTGCAATTCGCGCAACCCATCGATGAAAGTTATTGTACGTTCCAAAGTCCCAACCAGTTAGCCACATGAGGAGATTATTCCTCATACCAAAGAGCCAAATCACTGGGAAGTTGGCCCACGAGATAATACCCGTGCGATCTGAGACATAACGAAGAAGCTGTTTCGCCGTCGATGGAAAGCTGCAGCAATGTGAGTCCCGAGCCATTATTAACCAAGGACGATTGGTACTTACTACATATTGACTGGCACGATTCTGTATCCAAGGATGCTCAACGCGATGTTGAGAAGGAGGAAAGCAAACAAGGTCCAAGACTGTATCTGGGGAGGGACAGTTCCCCAGCCGACTTTCTGCGCGCATCGATCTCCAATAAAAGCTGGGACAGCGATGCGGTTAAGTGCCCAATTGTAAAAGTTCCAGAGTCGGCCGCCGGACTTTGGAGAATAGTTGCGAAGCATTTGCAGATTGGCGATATGAAGGATTGCGTGGTTCAAGACGCCGATAGCTACTACGACGATCCAGAAGGTGATCATGGCGCGCCTATTAATATTTAGCACTCTGGCTGACATACCCGAGGATGTTCCTACCCGTAGACATCATGGTAAGTATACGTATACGCCACAGAGTCCTGCATCACAATCAGTTTCGCTCAACCTTCACTCTCAGATTACCTACCAAAGTATCCCACCAGATCCCAAACCAATGCTCAGAAGGCACGACAACCTCTCTAAACAAAACACCCTCATCCGTCTCATTCTGCTCAAATCTTCTCACTCCCTTGACATCTTCGGCTGTATAATTCGAAATCACGTCAAACGGCGGTAAAACAATATGCGCCTGCTCCCGACACGTCTCATTGTACGGCCCCAGCCCTACCTCTCTCGCTCCAGGCGTGCAATATACATCAACACACAAATACAATGATAATATTGCTTTGGGGCTGTAGCAGGTTTTGGTAAAACCCGTTTGGTTCCGCAGCACGTCGTCGAAATGCACGGGCTTTAGGCAGGCGAAACACGCGTCGTAGCATACCCGCTCAGGAGATCTGTCCTCGGCTGCAAGGGAAAGCGTCCATAGTGAGAGATTGATGAGCAGCGCGCCCAGAGAAGGTGCGAATTTCATGGCGCCGCCGCTGGGCTGATCAAAGATAAAGAGAGGCAGGGGTTTAAGTTGAGCGGTTTATCAGATCTAAAATCATGATCAGATAAGAGCAAGACGTCACGTGTGATAGTGGAGCTTTCAAAAGTTCCAGGATCCGGTTTTACCCTCAGATGACTTGGTACCTTACGTATCCTCTGTATATGAAGGTTGCACTAGGCTAAATGGGGCTAGTTTATTGATCCAAATATGTGGTAGTCTTAATAGTCGAATTCCTGCCTAATTGCTCGTTTTGATGACTAGTCAGACTACGCTACACCCATTGGGAATAGCTTCGTTTACTCTATGCTTTACCACTATCACTATTTCTAAACCCGTGTTCTACACTCTTCTGGCCCTGGATATCTCCATAAAGAGCAGCGATTACTTTCCTTGCATCATACCAATGTTCCTCGGAACTCCCAGTTCCCTGAGGGAATTCGTCAGACCAAGTTTTACCCATTGCTGGAGCATAGGAAGGAGACGTGGCTACCATGGTGATCTCCCTTGGGCAGGAGGCCTTGAAAAGGAAGGAGTGAGGTCACTGCGGTCTCTGAGGTGATCGATGACCAACGACTCTGAGACCAAAGGATCATCAACGCTTTATTAAAAGTCTTGGGCATTTTTGTACGCTTGATATTAGTTCTACTAAAGTTATAAATCATTATACTGGTTGATCTGGATGATCTGATCATAAGTTTTTATCAGCTCGTCGTGCTCGCTTATACTTTGTACTGCTCGCAAGTCTCGAACGCCAGTACGGCTACCGTAAGACACAATTTCTGTACTCCTTATTGAATCATAGGTGATCAAGTGATCACAATGAGCCTCGCCAAGTCCGACACTGCATTCAAGGTCTGCAAGGCAGAAATTGATCTCTTGTCTTCTAATGATGGATGGACCAGCCTACCAGAACGGCCCTCTATAGCCATTCTCCTCTTCGGCCGCTACAGCCTTGCATAGGTACCTAGGTATCCGTTTCTACCTCTTTTACTTAACCTTAAGATGACAGGCTAGACCTCAATGGCTAAGACCTTGACCACAACGCTGATAATAATGTTATACGCGATGCCGACTATCCTTGGAATTGCCCTGAATGTTGTTTACGCTGTAGAAATTGGCCAGGCATCTGGCTGGGGATAGCGCCACCAGGTGATCGCCCCAACGAAGCTGATCTGAACTCAATCCAATCCTGTCACGCTCTAGACATATGAATAAGAAAAACCTCTCCCAAATGCATTAAGAACCCATCAGCTTTCCCTTGGAGAATGTCCAACCAGACGTCACAAAAAATGTAAAAAGAAAAAAGGTTAAAAAAAAGAATTAAAAAACAAGAGGCAAAATACACAGCTCTACGCACAGAGCGCTACCAAGATGATCTCGAGCCTCTAGTCTCGACCTCAGAACGGGCGACTGAGTTATCTGTGCTGGTTTAAGCTCTCATCCACAAGTCTCAACTGCAAATAGCACATCTGGCCCACAACTTGAACATTATACCACAATGCCTCACGAAAATAACAGCCCCATGATGTCAGTATAATCAGCCAAGAGGAAATGATATCTCAAAAACGACTGGCACTGTTCTAACAAAAGGGGCAAATCTTGTCTACAGTTCATACCCTCGCGAAGATTTGCGCCATAAGCTTATCGTTGAATACCTTTCGACGCCGCTCTATCTCACCTTTTCAGTTCAGTTTAGACATTTGAAGTTGGAACTAGCGGTCAATGGGAAAAGGGAATACACAGAAGGTAACTTTCAATTACTTAATAGTACATCAGGGCTAACAGACCTCGATATTTCAGGAAAGGTTCTTGTTATTATCTGCTACATTCAGGATCATATAAAAGAATTAGTGCCACTATGGTCCGCACCCTGGAGTCCAATCTGCTACATCATGAAAAGTCTGATATTCCAGTGTTAAAGTCAGCCTATCTATGGAAGTCATGCAACGGAACTCAAGCTCTATGTCTTGAAGGTAATAGTGCACCGTGTGTCTCTTGAAAATTTCCACCATCAGCAACCATCGTTCTCCACAGCCTGTACCACAGCCAGGATTGGAGCACCACAATATATGTTCGGTACTGCTATTGAGGATAGGGTGCTCATCAGTTTCGAAACTGAGGTTTGAGAGCCAGTTTATGGAATCTGGGCCACCATAAGACACGTTCATCCGAACGCGAAGTGTGACACAATTGTCCTCATAAACCCAGATGTATCGTGCTCCACACTCATGACAAACGTAGCTGCGGTCAGGGCATCGATGCCTATAGTACGCTTGGTACCGATCTGAAAAATAACAATATTTTTCTAGGGTTATAAAAGATGCGATAGATTCCAGTTGGTCAGAGGCGTGTTGGCATAGTCCATCGCCGTTCAATTCTTGTAGTTGTTTTAATAAAAACGACTTTATTTTCCTCATGTCGAGATCTTGTGGATCCTGTCGACGATGAATCTTCATCATGGGAAAAGTTCTGGAGTATTGGCTGCGTATACCTATGGCATTAGACCAATATGTGATACGTGGATGAAATCTGTGGAGGCTTGGTGAATAGCGATACTTGTCATAGACTGAAATAATATGATCAGGATGGTCGCACGTGATATCTTCATCCTGTTCTTCCAGTGCCTTTTTGATGGGTATTACTGGAATCTTGCTCGAGGTTTTGAGGTGCTCGCAAGCAGCAAAGTGACCCAGTAGCCCGACACAGCGATTTTCCATTCGTCGATCTTGAGGGAATAAAAGCTCCGGGTGTGATTTGTCGCATCCAGTACATCTAACTGGCTTCCAGAGAGCTCTGAGTCTTTCTTCGAGCTTGCCCGAGTCGAAAAGTTTGCCGCAAGGACTGCATAGAGATCTGCGGCGGAATATCGTTTTAACCATACGAAGCTGTTCGAACCCGGTTTTCGTTATGCAGTATTGTTCTTCGTTGCTTCGCAGCATTTCCAGCCGAAACGATTTGAATTCAAAACCGCCCAACAGATGACGAAGGATGCCACAGGTTTGGTGGACCATGTAAAGAGAACTGTACGGCAAAAGTATCATGATTTGAAGTAGCAATTCTTGTGGGAGGCGCAGAAGTAATGAGATCTGCATCAGGGAGTTTTGAGGCTCCAGGGGTCCAAGAGACATCGATATCTCTCCACGCTCTTGTCCGGACGTAGCTAGTAGACAAGTTCCGGATTCCTTATCGTCAAAAAAAGGAACCTGGGACGTGTCAGCCTTTCGCCGGAAACGATTTAACTGTCGTAGAGCCCATGGCAACGAGTAATGATGCTGTAGCCTGAAACATCTCTCCATATCCTCGGTGTCCATTTTGGGAATTTTTAGCTAGGCACATAAGATAAGGTGAAAAAAAGCATGACGGAGATGTTGCAACTAGCATTATTTATAGAGCCACTGGGCGGGCTTTGTGTAATAAACTTTTACATGTGAACACTGATTGTGAAAAGTCGAATGAGTCCATCTTTTAGGTTTTCTTTTAGCATTCATGCTGTGGTAATTGGTCAGGCATTTTGGTATAATATATAAATAGTGAACTGGATGTGTTACTCGCAGTTGAGACCTGTGGTGTAAACTATATATATGCGCATACAAACCTTATACTAGCTGAGACTTGTGGCTGAGAGCTTATATCACCAGATTGAACTTAGTAAACGTTCTACAAAGCCTAAGCATACTAGAGTTTTTGTACCGAGCAGACAATTCGTTTGCAGGATGTAGCATGTAAAGCTTTCTAATAAAGTGCATTCTTAAGATTTGCTTGAGTTAAACAACCGTAAGCTGCTAAAACCCGATCTTAGACTAGATTATTTTAGCACCCTCACTCAATGTCAGAGGTTTTCTTACTCACTGGGGGTGGTTATCCTTGACTTGCCTTTGTCAAGCCCTCACAGTCACAGCAGCGACACCATCAACAACAGCGACACCATCAACAACAGCGACACCATCAACAACAGCGACACCATCAACAACAGCGACACCATCAACAACAGCGACACCATCAACAACAGCGACACCATCAACAGCAGCAGCAGCAATAATGAGCTTCGAGGCTGTACCAGACTTGGCGGTTGAGCACTTGACCGGCGTCGGTCACTTGGTGATATTAGCCAAGAAGGCGGCCAAGGCCTTCACTCCCTTGAGCAGATCACGGTGAGCCCAAGCAACGAGCCCAGCCAAGCTTTTAAAAGAATCCCGGTAGCTACAATAAGATGCCGTACTGGAAGTTGGAGTAGTATTAAACGATTATGCCAAAATTATAGGTTTCATCACTGGTCTATAGCAAGCAGGAGTATACCAAATTATATATGTATCACCTTATCTTATCATGACTTTTTCTCTGTATGCCTCGCCATCATGTACAAGGTCCCAAATCTCACCATTCATAACACCAAGGACGAACCTATCACCAACGAGGATAAATATTCTTTCTGGCAATCCCTCCATATCACCCTTTGTTACCTCTTTGACCACAAAAGGTATGCTGGCCCCTTCAACAACAAAAACCTCATCACCCACCTGGGCCTTATCATATACAAGGCTAATTCATCCAGTGTTAAGACGCACAGTCTTTTCCCGTTGCAACGCTTAAGGATCTATATAACATATCTTTTGAAACTCCCTAGACCTTTGAAAATCTCTATTAGCTGCATTCTTTCGCCATCGTTGGTATTCGGATCTCCAAAATATCCCCATAGACTATCGACGTTATCAAAGACCTCCCCGTTATATCTTCTGACGTAAGTTGTAGCGTCTTTCGCAACCTCGGGGTACACCACAGTATCGAATATTAGAGTCCTGATAAACAGAGATAGAGGTCTTAGGCCGCTATCCCATTTATAAGCTTCCTCCATAGGTACATCTTTAGGGATTTCAGATTCCTAAAGATATGATTCATCTGGTACAAGACTTGCCCATTATCCAATTAGGAAGTAATTATTTGCAATATCACATATATCACCTAGCTTCTTAATCCTGCCGAGGCTGACCACTTGAATATAAAGCTGTTTAGATATCTCGCCGTTAGCCGTTAAATAATTAGAAATCGTCTATGTGTCGATGAGATAGGGATATAGTATTTGCTAACCCTAAATATATAAGACGACCTCTTTAGAAACCCTGTAAATAGTTTATATCTCCTTCTGGTAGCTCTCTAAGTAGTACTCTAGTAAGGAGAAAGAATTATCTAGTCTGGGACGTATATTAGTAATCCTGGTATAGTTAATTCTTTAATAATATATAAAAGAATATTAAGGCTAATTAAACCTATTAGCAAGATGGCAAGTTTAGTATATACCTATAATATAGAGTTGCTATAGTTAACTTAAATATTTAGGTAGTATTATTAAATACTTAGTTACTATAGTTCTTCTTTATTATACTACTATCTTTCCTTTTATTCTTTATTCTTTTTCTATATCCTTTTATAATCTTAATCTAAAAAAGGAATAATAGTATATAATTTATCTCTTAGTTTAGTTATACTATAGGATCTTATATCTACTAAGATCTTTAAAACTTACTTATTATAGGTAATATAAGAAATAGATAAATATAGTAATATAACATAGTTAACTAAGAATAAGAGTTTCTTAATCTACCTTGTATTTATATTCTAATAGTAAAACGCCTTAAAACTTTCCTAATCTAGTTAGTAATTACTATAGATAATAGTAGCTATTTATATAGAGATAATCTCTTAAAGTACCCAAACCTAAAAAAATTATAATCTCTTAAATAATTACCTATTATAACTTATTTCTCCTAAAGAATAGTTAAAGCTTCTATGGTAGTATAATTATTATTATTAGCCGGTTTATTAAGTTTACAGAGGCATCTTATGGCTATATTACTTTCCGACAAGCCTCTTCTAAGATATACTATTACTCTTAAGGTATTCTTATAGATGAGACCTATAAGACTGATCTGGTGATTCTTTTCGGCGAGGGAATCTTAATTAATGTAAATGGAGTTAATTCAGAGGAGCCGAGATATATAGGAATTATGCAAACTACTTAGTATAGTATGGCAGTTGCGCGAGATAAGTATGTGAATCTGGGAGTTATTGTTATCTTATATATTGATTGAAACAGAGTCTTTCGTGTCACCCTAAACATAGGAAACGGTATTATAAGACTGGACGTCGCTAAGGTTGGTGTTCAGAAGACAAAGGGTAAGCGGCGTGTGAGAAGGTCCTGGTTGAAGAGAAATCAGACGAAAGGAATCATCTTTATTCAGAATATTCTTTGAGTAGAGGTTTTGTAATTGAGGGTTCATTTTAGCTGATACTTTCAGTGCGATTTCAGTCAAAGACATCCCTGTTCATGTCTCAATTTGTTCCTGTCATCATTGTTGTGGCTTGGACATCTGAGCGGTCGTTCATGGCAGAATCTTGTTGTATTTGTTTGTTTGTTTGTTTGTTTGTATATTTTTCGTCTGGGTGGCTGTAACGAAGCCAGATCTCCTACTGGAGCAAAAGACGTGCTGAGCTAGCTAGGTACAGGGAAACCCCGCTTCCTTCACCATCCAGCATACCAATGGCACAAAAGGTGCTGTATTTCTCAAGCCCGTCACCCGTCAGCGGGTTCGGGGGCAATCTACTGTCGAGCTTTTTCCACCGACCAGAATTCTCTCACGCATCACTACATCTGCTGACGCAGTCCACAATCTCCAGTAACCAAGTTGTAGCTCGTAGTCGACTGTCGTGGCGGCAGGGAAAAACCTTGGGAAGGAATCAGAGGCCGGCGGTGCGGCTTGCCTTCAAAGGGGAAAAACCCATCGCAATCGGCGTCGTTGATCGGGAGGATGTCGCTACCGATGCCACGGGCACCGTCCTCCGATATCTAAGGCGTTCTGGTTCTGAGGTGCCGCCATTAGATCCGACAAAGGTGTTGTCAGAGAAGGTGAACTCTCCAAAATTCCTTCTCTGAAAACTGCTGTTAGGGAGCCGATGGCGTCCCCGCAGTATTGTGTGGCCGAGTAGCCCGTAGAAAATCCCGCTCCTAACAGTGCACTAACAGTGCGTGCCAAGAAAGAATTTTTACAGGGGAGAGTTAGAATCTTGTTGTACCGCTGTGTAATTTTCCAATGTAGGGTAAGTAGTAAACATAATCTCAGTTTACAAGAAAGGCATACGCTCTAAAACTATATACAAAAATCATCCAAGCCTTGACTTAAGCGGAGTACTCGGAGTAAAAGCAGCTAGTAGCGTGCTCAATCTCAGCAACACGGGCGTTAAAGCCAAGACACTCCTTGTCGCTGTTTCCAGGGCGGGAGTTACCAGTAGCAACCCAAACAGTCCAAGAGCCATCAGGGCCGTTGGGGCACGCAGTGAAGCCGCTAGCATCCTTAAAGTTAAGGTTGCCAGACTTGTCGATCTTCCAGCCCTTTGTCTCGAACGCCTCGGGAAGTGGGTTCTTGGTGACGGTGGCATACTGAAGAACACCTTGGCCTATATAATGTCAATAACAATTCAATTGATAAGCGTGAGGCGATAACTTACCCATTCCGGAGCGATCAGTGTAAGCGCGCTGCTGCTTCTTTCCAGTGTTGTAGAGGAACAGTTCACCCTCGCTCAGACGGAAGACAGCTGATCCATCAGACTTGCCAGTGCAGGTGGCATTCTGCTTATCCTTGGGAAGACCGAGCAGGAAGCCGTTCTCCGAGGCGCTGAAGTGCGTGAAGTGGATAGGGCTGGCGGATCGCAGAGCGACGAGGCCAAAGGTATTGGGGGCGGGAGAGTTGCCGGACTTGGCGGGGCCGGTCTTGGTGCACTCCTCTGCAGGGGCGGCGGCAGCGAGGCCGAGGAGAGAGGCGGCGAAGAGAGTCTTGAACTGCATTTTGATTGATGTTTGTTGTTTGGGTTGGATTGGATTGGATTGCAGTGGGAAAGGTAGGTGGTGGTGAAGGACTTATATAAATGTGAATACGAGGTCCCAAGGGATCTTCAGTTGATCTTTGGACGAATGAGGAGTGCAACGGCAGTTACTGACATCATTTCAATGGAGGAGGATAACCCCGGTAGGGAACTTCTCCCTTTAATGTCACCGTACCGTTACATCCAATTACAAACTGTCGGGTCTTTCGGAGCGTTTCACATAGAAATTATTCCGCCAGGGGAAGCAGGCAAACGTAGGATCTCTAGTCTAAATGACAAAAAGCCTTAGGTAAACTTAGTGTATCCTTAGACCCAACTTGTTTTTGTCGCCCTAATTCAGAGCCAGAGGCTTCTGAGGCTAGCTGAAAAAAAAACCTCGCCACTTCACTGCCTCCCCGATACGAGATCGAGAACACATGATGGGTTTCCATCTCGTAAAGAACGGCATATGTGCCGAGGATCGCCAGTAACGTGCCAGTAGAATATCCCTGCATTGAACAACAGAACAAACCAGATGCTGCGATGGGCTATTAATACCCACTGACGTAGGCCGAGATCTATGCAAGATCCACTAACTACGGCTAACGGAACGGAACATGAAGGATCATTTACCTCATTGCATTGCTATGTAATTCAGCTGAGATATTTGTTCAATTTTTGACACTTTTCTAGAACGCATTTCGTGGGTGGTATAACAGCGTCGCATGAATTCATTTCATTGCTAAACTCTAATCCAAATGAGGCGCTGATCTATTTGTTGACCACGTCACACAGAGACTATCCACAGCTAAAAATAGAACCATCATGCATTGTATCTATCGTTGCACAAAAGTTCAGCTTTCGTATTTCCTCACCGTTCAGCCTCAACAAACACCGAACATCTAACCTGACCGCTGATTCTTGGCCAATTCCTCAATAGTCTTTTCAAAATCTTCAGGTTCTCTTCCTAAAAGCTCTTTCATCGTGTTTGTTACACCAGCTGTTTCTCCAGCGCGGATGGCGTCCCATGCTGTAGCCCACGTCCTCGCTCTCTCCTCTGTTCCGAAGTATTCTTTGATTTGAGGGAGGTTGATATACTCGTCTACGCTGATTTCTTGGATCTTAAAGTCTTTTCCTGCAGCGCGCGATAGGACTTCAACGGTCTCTGCCAATTTCCAGGATTTGGGACCGGTCAAAGTGACGATCTGGTTGGTGTATTTGAATGATGAAGATGATTTCGCGTATGAAGCGATGAGACGTGCAGTCGCTTCGCCGAGTTCATCTCTCTTGACCCAGCTAACGCCAGGTCCACTTCCATCATGGGGGATGAGAATCTGGGATGGAGGGCTCTTCAGGTCGAGGAATGATGTGTAAATAGGGAATGACTCGCTGTATAGACCCTCGCGAATACTCGTCCACGTAATTTCGTTGTTGGCGCTCGCGAGCTTTCGCAGATGCGCCTCACTGTCGAGATGAGCACCCATGACCTCAGCCTTGGTAGTGCTCTCATTAATCGACGCAAACCCAAGTGACGAGTAGAAAATATGCTTTACTCCAGCTTTGACCGCTGCATCAAGTGCTTTAGTGTGCACCTTAGTTCTATATTCGTGAACATGGCTAGGATACGAGATCAAGAATAGGACATCGATCCCTGCAAAGGCAGCCTCCAGCTCTTCAGCGCTAGACTCGTAAGAAGCCTGACGAACGGTAGTTCTATTCTCCACGTATTTCTTGGGCACTTTTTCGGGGTATCGGTTGATGAGCGTGACTTTGTTGTTCGGGACTTGAGAGAGAAGATGAGTGTATGTGCTGGTGCCGAGGGCTCCAGAAGCGGGGAAGATTCCGATCTGCGTCATGCTGAACCTCGTATTTTATCCTGATGACGATGGAGTGAATTGATAGTGGTGGAATGATTGCAATGTTGTATTGAAGTGAGGAGTTATATGTCATATTTTATTAAGATATCATGGAAATCCGTGGAGTTGAATCTGACTAATCGACACGCTCAACATGACGTGATGCTATCCACTCCGAGAACTCCATGGAGTTTCCTATCGAATGCTACCCTATTACCCGAACAGTTCTAGGCCTTCTCATCGGTTCTCTTGAGCTTGATGTAGTTGTACCATATCTCCAACTTAAAGTCCGCAAACTTTGTAATAAATTCCTCAACGGTGATGTTGATGAACTCTTCCAGAAATGCTTCACCTCCATCCCAATCTTGGCCTCGTGACCTCTTCAGGACGTCGATCCAGAACCAGCCTGAAGCTGAGACCACGTTATTAATGGCAACTCGAGCATATTCCTTTAGAGCTTCGTCTTTCTCACTCTCATTGGCCTTGGCCTTGTCTTGGTAAACCTGCCAGGCTGGCTGGACAATCAGCTTCGGCTCCAGAGACTCCACCTCCCATAGCGGTGCGACGGCCTCATCCTCCAAAGCGGCCTGAACCTCTTTGGGAGTACGCTCGTGACTTGGGAAAATAGCCATCTGCATCAGTTCAGGCAGCGAGAGCTTGCCCTCTCCAACCATGCGCATCAACCCAGCTTGAAGGACTTGAGAACCTGGCTTCGAAGGCGTACTCTCCCCTTCAGGTGCCTGGCCTCCTATCGCTGCAATAAGATATCCTCCACTTCGAGTCTCCTTGGCCCTAAGCTTCAGTAGCTTGATGAGGTCTCTGTGCCCTGCTGCAGCGAGTGCCTTGTGACGAGCAACTGCGAATTCAGCTGGCGATGCTGTTGCATCAAGACTAACGGAAGGAATATTCTCGAGGTAATTGAAAGAGGACCAGGAGAAACCAATGTCGGCTTGACTGGTTGGGACGACCTGCTGATAGAATCCCAGTGGAACAAGACTTGGAACGATCTGAATTTTGCTGTCTTCGTTGCTAAAGCTGTCCGAGACAGTCTTTGCCAAGGTTCCAAAGTCGTTGAATGGGGTGTCTTCGAAGATGAGAGAAGCAATGGCGCCATCCGGCAAGGTTGAGATGGCTTTCTTCACAGGTTCGATGCTTGGGGGCGTCAGTGAGTGAGTAATTGTAAAAGTTGGGGTTTGAGGCTCACGAGTTGGCACCCTGGGCGGTTCCATAATCAACGACTACCAAATTGTCTCCTACCAGAAGTCACCATCGGTTTGGCCAGCATGAAAAGACCATTAGGATCTTGCTTACTGTCTGAAAAGTTGGGGATCAAGTCAAGACCAGCTTTCATAGCCGCATTCTGAATCTCGGAGCGTTCATTGTAGTGCTTATCGCGCATAGCAATGCGGACAGGGTTCTGATTTGAAGCCATACTAAAATCGCAATATCAACACTGATATTACCTGATGCGAGCCTTGCAGAATAAAAGACGAGATATTGTCGATTTATATACTTAGTCCAATACCTTCGGACTCGGACTTGGTTGATGCGAAAAGTCACACGAATAAGCACTACGCATGCAACCCCGCTGCTTACCCTCCTTGTCAAACGAATCACCCAATATCATCCCCAAGATCTCAACTGGAAAGGCACAGGATTTTGAATCCTTCGGAAGGATCGGCACTGATTGGCTGTCTCGCCACTCCGGAGCAGTCGAGTCGAATTTTCGCTCGCGAGGGGTGAGATGCAGGTTGCGTGGCCCAATGGCAAGGCGTCCGAGAGTGGATCGGAAGATTCTGGGTTCGATTCCCGGCGTAGCCGTGAGGGAAGACATGGAAAAAGACACCTTTGAAGGACTTGACTAGTGTTAACAAAATTCTTTTGTCATGTTGTAGTTTCGTTGTAATTTATAGAGAGAGAAGCAGTTAATCTTGACAGGCAAGGCGATGCCAAGGCCAAGCTGGCCGCAAACTCAGCGGGTGTTGTTGTTTAGGGTTCTCATGGCCAGCTACAAATTACAAAGCAGCCTCATGGTCATTGAGTCTCCAAGTTCTCCGTGGTGAATATAAGCTCTCAGTCACAGGCCTCAACTGCCAGTAACACATCTAGCTCACAACTTGGACACTGTACCATCATTGAGTCTCATAAAGGAGAATTTAATCATTTGACTCTAGAGCTAGAAAGACTTCCCGCTGTCATAGACATATCTCGGCTTTAACCTCGACCCGTCACCGTGGCTCCCTTTCCTAATAATTCATGACACTCCAGATTCCATTCCTTCATGTTTCCCACTCATTGCATCTACACGTCGGACACGAACACTGTTGAAAATACCAGTAAGCAGAGCACAGAATAATAAAATAACGACTACTGTAACCTCGACCTCAACAAGACTCACGATTTAATTGGCAATAATATTATTGGTCGCAGTACTATGAACCCACGCTACCAGGACGAGCACAGTCGGAACCTCGGCCCTCGCAGCATTTATCAAATTTGTCAAGTTTTTTGTGGATTTTGCCTGCCAGTTCCGCGCTAGTTTCTTTGAGGTGATGGTAGCATGTGCTGTCGGAAAATAGGAAGTCGCCTTTAGACTTCTTGCAGCATTTGCGAGTTATGCCATTGTTGGGTTTCCCGTCGGTGTCGAGGCATTTGCATGCTTCTCCTGAAGAGAGGAGAACAGTGAAGATCAAGATGGTGAACTTGGAGAGCTGCATTTTTGGTTTGAAGTATGGAGGATTGGGTTTGGGGATAAGGTGTGTGGATGGATGTGTGATGTTTTGGTTGATGAACTCTGGCTGAAGTGTAAATGGGGCCCTTTAATACTTGGAATCTTAAGGGCACATGAGCTTTCGAACTTGAAGTCGGTCCGGTGATCCAAGACTTATTCACACTTGAGAGCTTTGTGATGAATCATGATCCGAGAGTTATCGCATCCTCATTTATTATCTGTGTCGGCAGCCTAAAGTTTAACCTTATGGCCATCAATCAATCAAGTAGATGATCCGAGAGTATAAGCTTATCTGTTAACCTTCCTGGCTTGAGTCGAGTGAAGAGAGATGGAGACAGATTATAGCCAAGGACTTAAATGCACGTAACGCATGCAAGTGCCTTCAGACCATTTTTCTATAGCCGATCCTTGTTTAGGAATTCTTGTAGTATTGTTGAAGCCAATATGTGCATGGCCTCAAAAAGGACAGGTCCCACCATCGGTGATTCAATTCTATGCTGGCGTTGTCCAACTGTGACACGGTGTCAAGGTTGAGGGGTAAAAAGAGGCTTCAGCCCCAACAAAAGGGCAAAGAACACAAACTAACACATATGGGCAATATACTCTTTGTCCTCACGCCTCAATTTCGCAGCTCAAATAAACATGATCATCAACAGAAGAACTGAGGAATCAAGAGCATAGTCAGATCCCACTTTCAGGAACATAAAACTTGGATAGAAGCGGTGATACAAATGGTATTTGGTCATAAATACTAACGGTTAGCCTGACAATCCTGACTCCCAAGTCACTTAGTTATCCATAGTACCAGAGACCCGAGGGTTTTCGCGCTTCTTGAGTTGGAGTTCCACGTACAATCATAGTTAAAGGCGTTGTGCAATTTATCGTTCAGCGTGTAGTCAAATGTCTCTTTTCTTCTTTCTTTTTCGTTCATGTGGCTTCATTGTAAGTCACGGGATGCAAGAACGCTATGCGGAGAGGAGAAATATACTTGATTTGACAGAATTTGCCCAAATTACTTCACGAATCAGAGTCGCCCCATATTCATTATTCCCGAGGAACGTTTGCTTTACGTTGAGGATCTTGAAGCCTTGCCATCTCCAACAACAGCCGGTAAACATAGAGACCCATGTCGACTTCACGGAAGGCTCTGGTATGCCATTGTCGACCTCGCTTTGCTATTTGCCTCGCGACCTCTTTTCCAGATGCTGTCGAGGTGAGATAAAAGACTAGCTCCGGGAGCTCTTCCATGCTTTGACTAATAGGTATATAGTGCAGCCAAGGAATAAGTCGATCGTCGTGCCATTCTTGAAATAGCGTCTGCTTTATTGGCACAGACATGGAAGCAAGTAGCTTATAATAACGGCCACTGATACCGTTACCGTCGATATCGAAGGCTAGCTTTGACTTGAGGGCTTCATCTTTATCTACCCAGGATTTAGTGTTGAAATAGGCATCTTGGTCCCTACAGGCCTTTCTCTGGCATTGGAAAATGCGGGTGAAGACGACATCAAACAGTCTGCCATCTAGAAAAGAAGATTTAACTTTCTGCACGACACCACCTTTCGTTCTCAGGTAGTGATAACCTTTGTTCGTTCTCAAATTCTGTGTGAGTTCGACAAATCGTTGTCGGTGGAAGAGCTGCCAGTGGGTATCAAGCGCGAAACCTCCAGTAGTTGAGCCTGCCCAGTAGAGGCTGTCTCTTTTCCGGCCCCAATCAACATCTCTTGACTCGTCGTACAGAAATTCGAGCTCGGTATACGCTGGGCTCGGAATAAGGATATCGCCCATGGAGGATAGTTTGCCGGTTGAGAAGATAGGAACTAGGCCATGTATTGGGCGAAATGACACAGGCCTCATCATGAAACCATGTGAGGCGCTGTATTCTGGGTGTTGACAGAGGTCTTGGGCTGAGGAGATGTTGGTCACAAATGGCAGGCCAAAGGCATTGGTGTTATCTTGGCCTTCTGTTTCTCTCTTTTCAAGGCCACAGTTCTTGGTCAACAAGTTCCATATAGGTTGTCGGCCACGATCTTCAACAGTTATCCTTCGATCGTGGGGTGAAGATGCTTCGGAGGAAGGCTGATAGAGAACACGAGGTTCATCGATGTGGTTAACCAGAAACGTCACATCAGGAAGTTTAGTGAAATTGACCAAGATGTTGTTGAACATTCGAGAGATATGTCTGTCAAAGGTACGATAGGAGTGGCTGCATTTAGTTGTCGACGATGTGCTTGAGAACGTGCAAAGCCACAAATCGCTTCCAGGGAGGCTTTTCGCTTGATGCATAGCTTCAAGAACCTGACTGCCGCTTAGCCTCCAGAACGGCGATATTGTCTGATACAAGGAGTCGAATTCATCGATCAACGGTGAATCATTGGAGCGCGCAGCGTCGTACCATTCCCCAAAGCCTGGTGGTGGCTCCATACCGTATTTGGTCTGATAGTTATGCGACGCGGCTTCGAAGGTTGTGGATTGCCTGCTGGATTGGTTCTCGAACTCTTGCTGTGCTTTATTGTAAAAGGCCACAACTGGATGTGGTGTCTCCGCGGTGAAGGTAGGAGCATCGTTTCGTGCGTGATAAATGGCCACAACATTGGCTAGATATGGGATCACCGGAAGCATAATGCAAGCATACAAGAATCGGGTTGAGCGTATCTGTCTAGGCATGAAACCAGTAATTTGGCCGAGGCAAAGCAAGGCGCAGGCAACATTTAGCAAGGCTTGACTCTCAAATGTAATATCGACCGGATCGCGCGTTGATAGCAGACCAAATGTGGCCATCATAGTCGGAAGAGTCCATGACGTGTGATGAGCCTTGACTTGGAAGTTAGAAGACCTGAGATGAAATGGGGGAAATGGATAACGTACAGCTCGGGAAGCAAATCGCCAGGAAAGTGCTTTTACCAGCCCCAGGAACAACGCGTATAAGGGACTAGATCGTGGAAGGCCAAAGACGGATACTCTGGCAAGACTACCAACTAAAAGGAGTCCAGCCACTCTTGGTGCAAGAGAGTAAACATGCTCTTCGAAGGGAGTCAGGTGAGGTAAGAAACGACCACTCTTTAGTCTTGAATAAAACGAAACGTAGGCGATGAAAGAGGCACCAGTCGCAACACCAGAAGGTACAAGTCCAGAGTAATTCCGGTCAATCAGAACCAATGTCAAAAGAGCTGCAACGAGTGCTGCTATCCAGAGCTTACTGGACAGGGGGGCGAGCTTTGACGTGCCCGTCGTATCGCGCCCCTGAGTGTTAGGTTTCGGGCCTCCCTCTGCCAAAAGAAGTAAGGGGGTCAAGACAGGCTACAAATTTCTGTTACCATCAGCTTCTTTCAGATAATGCCATTAGACATACTAAGAGCTTGAAACTATCCGCTTCAGCTCGACATCCGGATACGATGGAAAGACAACCCGCAACAGCCCACAGTGACAACGGTGAGGGAAGAGTATGCCGAGTCTCACGCCTGATGAGTAGGTCTGCACGGGCTTGTTCTATAAAGGTATTGGTTCCACATATCATCGGTAAACATGCCCAACAGATAGTCTCTGACAAAAGTTCGTCCTCTCGGCGGAAGAGGTAGCTTGTTGCTACTGTGAGCAGCAAAGCCAACGCAATTGAAGCTTGTGGGGTACCGTGGAGGTCTCGTGAGCTGATCATCGTTGACGAGGGATTCTGGATGGGATCTGACCAATTGTGCACGTACATACACAGATGAGCCAACTGGCATTGGAAATTTGTATCGTAGAGTTCACAAAATAGCTGAAAGAACCAACCTTGCCTTTAGAACAGACTGAACAGTAAAGAGGTGTCATATTGGATGTGCATTCCGGTCACGGCATTTCGTTGCCGTGAGCATCCAATTACGGTGGTAGAAAACTCGTATTACAGACGCTGTTGGTTCTGTCAAATGTCTGAAACTTCTAGTCCTCAAAAGTACTGAATTGTGTTGGTTGAGTGCTTCACTCGGTTCTTATTAGCCTCCACTTTAAAGTCATAGCAAGTTAGAAACGCCAATAGAAGACTAGGGATCTCTCTAATGTGGACTGGATTAGAATTAAACTGTGTTGGTTGTACCATGCATTAAGACATGGTCTGATCAAAGCTTGAATACCTTCCTCTACGGTACGGGCCGTCTTGGAAAATCCAATCAGATCCGCTTGTTGTACAGGGGCTTTCACTGAAGCCATCAGCGCGGGGTCCGATTGGAGTATTACCTCAAGATCCCAGTCAAGCTTTTTTTTTTGCTTCTCCACTGCATCCTTGCACATCACATTTGTCCATTGCCGAAATAGCCGGACTGGAACTTGCATTATGGGACATCAGGGCTTCCATTGGACCAAATCTACAAGGCTTTGGAGGTTTAGTTTGCGAAGCCTGGCCTTAAGGCTAAAGGTTAACCTTGCGGTCAGCAATCAGTCCAGTGGTTGCCCTTTGAGAACTACGGAACGTTGCAACGTCAAGAGGCCCTCTTCCTGCAAGCAAACCGTTTCTTTCTGCGACTGTTTTTGAAAGAACAGGGCGCGGCATTACTGAAGGGGGAGGAACCATGAGTCTGATGGATGTTAGACCTCATTAAAGAGCTCACGGACTTTCGCAGAACATAAAACATAACAGGATATAAATCCGGATTCCTCGGTTCACTAGTCCCGACGACCCATGAGACCCTTGTAGTAAATCTCCACGATCATGGTCACAACCAACAGACAATACAGTCACTGAACCAACAATGTTGTGTCGGTCTGTCGATACCAACAAAGCCAACTTGCTGTACCCAGGCCAGCAGACAAGACTATGACCAAGACGGCAAACAAGAAGCGGTGCAGACGAGTGTATAAAAGCCCCCTTTGAGCCTTCGTTTCAGCGTTCTCAAGATCAACCAACAATCGTCTTCTCGCCTCAGGACCTTTTGATCAAATCTTTTACTCTCCTCCTCTTCTCCTCAACCAACATGCAACTCTCCAAGTTCGTTGTTCTTAGCGTCACCGCCTTGCTCTCCGCCACTGGAGAAGCATGCAAGTGCTACGGAACTAAGGGTAACCTCAACAACGGCGCAACTCACAAGTGCTGTAACGATTACCATGGTGTTTACTCCGGTAATGACTGCAAAGCTAGCTCCATATCTGAGCATCTCAGTGGGTTCGACAGGTGCTGCAAGGGTCAAGGCTCGGACTGTGACTTCCCTGGTCGCGCCGCTGCCCTGGGTCAGGAAATGAGAGCTGTTAAGCACGTCGAGATCAAGACTGCCCTTGCCAAGTAAACTACCGGCGACGAGTTGAGGTTGGTCAAGTCTTCCTTAGCATGCGGGTTTTGTGTGGTGTTAACTTGAATAAGATAGCAACCAAGACCTAGGGAAATAGGGAATATGGAGTGGCAAAGAGAGATTGGTCAATCTTGGCCGTGTTTCCTTTGGATCAGGCACTACTTTCACCTCCCGGCCGGAGCTTA
This sequence comes from Fusarium oxysporum f. sp. lycopersici 4287, assembly GCF_000149955.1. Classification (NCBI taxonomy): domain Eukaryota; kingdom Fungi; phylum Ascomycota; class Sordariomycetes; order Hypocreales; family Nectriaceae; genus Fusarium; species Fusarium oxysporum. The sequence continues at coordinate 457,901 of NC_030993.1, forward strand.
GAGCTTTTTCAACGCCTCGACCTCATTCATATAGTAGATACCTCCTGACCTCTAGTGAAGGAAGCCTTTTGTGAGACATGGTATAGTTGAATATACTGTTACTAATCAGAAACTATTACGTGAAGGGAAAACCAGGACATTGTAATAACTGAGCAGTATTAAGTAGACTCCTGCCTGACGGAGACGAACTGTTTCTCAAATCTCCGGTATCGCTGTAAGAAAGAGAATTTAGGAGCATGTCCTTGTAATCATCTCTACTAACAACCTCTCCCCATCACCTGAAGCCGCTGACCAACACTGTTAAATGCGTTTCAATCTCTGTACTAAGAACTCTATCCGCGTGGCGTATCTTTACGCCATTTGGAACCTGGATGATGCAGATATTTCAGGCTTCCTGAGTTGCACGCCAGAGCATAGTCGTCCTTCTAAGATCTGCCAAAACACCCGCCGCCCCCTGAACTCCCAAGTTAAAACCCGGCGCCTTATCTCCCATCCATCCTGAGAGATGCCAACCGATGGGTAGCCAAGCCAGAGGACGAATCCAATCATAGTACCACTGCACTGCCTTCTCAGCTTCTTCTCGCGTGATATCACCCTTCTCAAGATGGTTCTTGGTAAAGAATATCTGAGCCTCACGCATGAGACGGGCAAAGTCACAGATGATGCCCAAGAACCAAGCACGGTGAGCGACCCTATACATGTTTGCAACACGTCCTCCTGTGCCGTTGAAGAGCCATCCCAGACCGCACTTCATCAAGACACCCTTCTCCACGAGAAATGCGATATTCTCAAGGAGCTGGAACGTCGCAAAGAGGGAGCATTGAATAAAGGAGATGATGTAGAGTACAGGGTCCATACTCTTACCCTCTCTAATCAGCTTCCTGACCCGTACGTAAATAGGGAGCAGGCCGAAGAGTCTCAAGGTCAACCTGGCATTTGCAACGACAGAGCCCAATCTGGCAAAAGGAGAGGACTCTGCTTCAGCGGCTCCAGGAAGGGCGGTGAAAGCAGTTTCTGGTCTGACGAATGAAAGGGCTTTGGACTTGAGATTGTAGGCTTTGGAGTCGAAGTAAGCCAAGAGGTAGAGGCCATAGTTGAAGGTTGTAAGGACAGAACCAAGGTCTTTGGTTGGTTTCATAAGTCTAAAGGAAAGTCAGATGGTACTTAGGTTTAGTCATTGATTGCTGCCTTACTCGTTCAATCTAAAGAGCAAACGGTCTGGCGCGTTGAGCGCAACTTTCGACTGGACAGGCATTGGAATAACTTTGGGAGTTTGTACAGTTGGACTTTCAGTAGGAGTTATCTGTTGCTCGTATTGTGGGATAGTTGGCTCTTGAATGTGAGAATATTCAAGTTCGTCAACTGCTTCCTGGTAAGACATAACGATGTGATGGAACTTTCTACTTATGGCTGTCAGCTGTCACAGCCCAAGCGTGCTCATTATCATATATACCATGATTCAACTAGCGCCGTCTGAGTCTCTTGGGTATGGAGTTAGTTCCACGTTTGCCGTCTTCCAGCTGGAGAGGCTTTGCCGGAGTTGGTGAAAGCTGGAGAACCGTACAGCCGCGAAATCACGGAGTAGAACAAAAGTAGCAGTTCATTACACGCCCCTAAGGTTCCTTGAAGTCCGGAAAAGGAAGTTTGTCGTTCTGCGAAGTTGCTTCTGTGAAGATGAAGTTTTTGTTGCATTCTCCCTATCCTTCCCCTCACCAACGACGAATGTGACAGCACTCCTGGACAACCATCATCCACATTAATTGGATGAAGATTTTCAAAGCTCTAAGCTAAAGCTCTCAAGCTTGGGGCAGGGTATGCAAGCTACGTGAATTGAGTTTGAGGACCCCAAGCTTACGAATGTCAACCAGCCTCGAGTCCCAAGCTCTTAGCCCAGCAGCTGGAATGGGGTTCACACCACTTGATGGGAAGGATGCTGAGATACTCTGGCTTTAAGTTCGTCCTGTCGCGTATTATAGACTTCGGTGTTGTAGTAAGCTCATTGCTCTTGGCAGAACTTACAAAGACATTACAAGTTCAGTTAAACGCTGGAGGACATTCCTGGCGGCCAAGGGCTGAAAATGCATACCAATGCCATCAGCCGCCGCATTCATTGACGGTCTTTAGTCGGTTCCATTACGTGGTCCCAGTTCTACTAGCTTTTGTGGGCTGGGAGCTTGGGCCTTCGTCAAGCTATCGCGGGACGTTTGGCACATGGCAGCTATCTAGCTTTCCACTAATCGTCCAGACAAAGCACCTGCAAAGATGCTGCACTCATGAGATTTGGAATCATACAAAGCTCTTACCAGGATCAACATACATCCCCCATTCCTTCTTCCCTCAGATCTTTCCAAACTTATCAGGCTTCGTGAAACACCAAACATACTCGATTCACTACACTTCAACTCATACATCCAGTCACCATGCCTACATCCATACCCTACGACTCAAGTCTCACTCTCATGAGCGTCGTAAACCAAGACGCCCTCAAAGGCGTCGAAGCAATCGCTGAACTCCAAGCCCCCGTCGACGCCGCCCAAGACGCTCTCAACTCCCTCATCTCCTCAAAGCGCAGTCTCACCATGACAAAGACTGAGCTCAAAAACCTCGGTGTCGGCACCGACGCTCTCGACGAAGAGCTCAAGAAGCTCAACGTCGCAGTCGAAGCTTCAGCTGGTGCTTACGCCACTGCCAAAATGGCAGCTGAGCCTCAGATCACCGCTATAAGGAAGAACATCCACTCTGTTCATAAGCAGATTGAGAGTCCGGTTGATTATATGCGCAGTGAGATTAGAGATATCGCGCTGGCGAATGATACGATGAACATGGATGTTCAGTACTTTTCTTTTGATTCGAATTCGCAGAATTCTGCTACGTATAGCGCTCAGATTGCGTCGTATGTTTCTGGGGCTGTTAGTAGTGTTTTTGGGGCGAAGCAGTCGATGAAGATTGGAAACGCGGCTTCTCGGCAGGTCAGTCGTCAGGTCAGCTCACACAGTATCGAAGGCACTCTCGTCCTGTCTGTCAGTTGTACCCACAAGAACGCTTCGATCGTAGCGCCTTTCGTGCTACATGTCGATAAAGCAATCAAAGTCTGGAACCATCTCTTTCCTGGAAGCAAGCTGGATCCCACCAGTGGGCCAAGCATGATGAAATGCGCGATGAACGAGAGTCAGGAAGACAAGGAAAAGTTCTCTATCATTTCAGGCGTCACTTATGGATCAAGCTTCGTTGGCATGGTCCATGTGCTTAACACGACGTCCTCGTCTGCTTCAGATTCCATGGAGGCTGCTGCCTCGCAGATGCAGTCGACGATGAATGTCGGCGCTTGGTTCGCCAAGGCAGAAGGCAAAGTCGGCGTCGACTCCAACTTCGCCAGCAACGTGAAGAATCTCCTCAGTCAGCAGAACATCCAATCTCATGTCACGGTCCTGACCATGGGTGTTATCCCCTCAATGGTAGCAAACGAAGTCGCAACTGCCGTCAGCAAATTCAACGATTTTGACCCCAAGTCCAACATGGCGGCTGTCGCTGCTATGCAGAACGCAGTATCGTCGGATCAAGCTTCCGTCCAGTCGATGGCCGAGGCTTCACGAACCACTGGCCAAGCATCCGAGATGCAGGGCAAGAAGATTGAGTCCTCCTTGAGTGCTCTGGCAACTATCGACGGAGAAAAGAACAAGATTCTTGATGTTAACTCCATGATGACAGCTCTGGATGATTATCTGAAGAAGGCTGCACAGGGGACGGCCGGTATTCCCATTAACTACTATCTCAAGGATATTGATCAGAAGATGCTGGCGCAAATGTGGGCTGCTAAGTATTATCCAGGTGAGTTCATGTCTATCAAGTATGACGATAGCGAGAATGGGGGTCCTGCTGAGGAGGACCCCAAGGCAAAACTCTAGGCTGTTAGTTAAGATTTGTTTGCTAGGTTTTTTTTCAAGTTGATCCAAATAATTGATTTCTTTTCTTGTAGCTATGGAACATAATCCCTGATGCATTCCGTCACTTTTGGGCATGAAACTCAAAAGCCACACGGTATGTGATGTTTCTCGCCAAGTCTGGTCGACACGTTTGAGTTTCATAGAAGAGATCAGGTCGAAAGGTCTGGCACCCCGCAAGAACGTTGGAATTTATAATTTCATTCGGAAGTTTTGATATAAAGACGGCAAAACGGCAACCATAGCTTGAATCACTCCAGGTGAATGCCGAATCCGGCCTCGGCAAGCCACGTCTTCATCAACCTCAGCTAAAATGCAGGGCCCAACGAATGATCACGACGCTTTATCAGCCACATAGACTGTGCTCTCTCCACAAACTCGATTCTGAGTTGTTGTTGTAAACTGGCGCATAGTATCACAATCTAGCCCACAGAACTTTGGAATCGTTAACTTCACAAACTACAGTGTCACATACGTCAGGGGCTCAGCATGCCTCTCTATATTCCCTTCTCGGCAAGTCATTCGTATTGCTAGGTACGGGCTTACGTAGCGATGCCGATGTTGATACCAAGCACAACGCCTAGTTCCGCAGTCATTGGCATGCCTTCTCGAGCAACCTACCCTTAATCGGTCCGTCCCGCATAGCTCAGACTCCTTGTAAGCTTGACATCTCTCTAGGGCCCTTTATTATACTTTCTCATCTACTCTTGCTTTATTGATGAGTTCTGGTCGAACCTTATGGCCCAAGACGTGAAAATATGACTCTAGGTAGGCCTGGAAGATGACCTTGACTCTCTCCAACCATTGGTGTCCCGGTGTCCCCCGGACGGCGACTCCTCATCTTCTTTCCTTCGTAGCTCTTTTCAGCTGGTCGATATCACATTCCTGATATCTTGATTTCTTACGCTGTGTGAGCCGAGTATTGCTTCGTTGACGTCAGAAGACGACCGCAACCGTCGATACAATGCTGCAGTAGCTTACACAAGTCATGGCTTACTTACCACTTGAGCTTCGGTTCCCTTCGAATGCTGGAATTAACTCACAAGGGTAGTGAATAGACTATTCAGTGGCCTCCAGCATTTTTAGCATCGACAGGCATGAAGTAGCTCACCAGTAAATATAATATCCGCACAGCGACCAAGTCTGGCTCTCACTATATCCTCATTCCACATGGAAACCGCTCTCGATTCTTTCTGGAAACAACTTGACTACTGCCAATATGGAGAAGGAGATGGATCTAGAATCTTATTCCTTCAATCATCTGGACCACGATTACGTGGCCGATGAACACGAGCCCAAAGACTTTGTTGGTCGCAAAACCCGTTCTTACAAAGATTTATGGCGCAAATTCTACACGCCAAACTTCAAAACCATTGTGTGGCAATACAATCCTTCAGGGGTCGAAAAGTCTTACAACTTCTTTGCCCCTTCTCCCCTCACTCCAAACGCAAAGTCACTGCCCGTCTACCTCAGAATTGAGAGCAAAAATGAGGACCATCGCATTCTTTTCAAAGGCTCCATTCCGAATTCCTTTTATGTCCCACTGTTTGCTCTCATCGCCATGGGGCACGAAGAGAACCTCGTATTTACGCAGAAGCCAATGGAAGTGTAAGTTCACGATCTGTATTCTTCAGCATTTTGGGGGGCGCGGAACTGACTGCTTGTGACTATTAGGCCCAAAAAGGCCCTGTGGCAGGAATTGGAAACTAAGTTCTTAAGCCGTGCAAACGATTGGAAACCCATGTTCTCAGGGGAGCCACCGAAAATCCTCGCGAGAGAAGAGAATGGTTCCCTCGTCAGTGTTCAGCTGTCAAACAAGTGGGAGGGCTGGCAGGATATCCTTCCTCAAATGGGCATCCTCGACACTGCAGCGAAACATGGAGGGAAACCCGTGCGCCATCTCAACATTTCACTTCAGAAACCGATACTTATCAGGCCAATCAAGAGCCCTGTTAATAATATCATACTTGAGAGGTTTTCTAAATCCCCCAATGAATTCTACCAGGGCCTCATCGACACTATTCACGAAGCCTCCGACCCAGATGCCTCAACTTCGAAACTCAAAGCTCCTTATCCGTGGAAACTTGAAATATATTCGGTTGACAAGGCTCAAGACTACATCAAGGCGAGTCTGAATACAACTCTTGCAAGCAGCGACTAACATTATGTGTCGATTGCAGACTTCTCATGATCCTTTTAATCTCTATGAGACTTACATCTATCAAAGTGATTGGAACAATTACATGAGCTCGTTGCAGAATAATGGGTCATCTATCCGCCCATTTCCACGCATAACTGAGGCACTTTTCGTTCTCTCGGACAAGATCTTAGTCAAAGTTGGCCGCAGCGACATCGCTGTTCAGGCCTCTATCAACAAGAAGCTCGGGAGAAGTGACAGCGCAGAAAAAGAGGACTTGGAAAGCTTCAAAAAGAGCCATCCAATCTACATGCCTCGCAAGAAGCTCACTGCAAAGGCCAAAGAACTGGAAGAATTGAAAATGGAGAAGAGGGAGAGAGGCCTCGATGCTTTGACCAAGGTGTATGAGCTAGGACGTGGAACTGCATACTTATCAAATGATCTGGATGTCGATAAGATTCAGCGAGCTGCTGGCAAGCGTCCCGATGAGGCTGGTCAGAAGGAAATCATGGGAGGAGTTTCAGCCACAGAGGTGAGTTGACACAGATGTTCCTTTTCCAGACGCTAACATAGGCCTAGATTGGTAATGCCATGGGCTGGGGCAGCAAGCGCCTAAGGTCCGGCGTTTTCCCTGCAGAGGTGAGTCCTTCACTCCGATCCAGGTCTTGAGTGATGCAACGTTGATGTTGACCTTTCGCTGCAGTGGCTTCACCTCTCAGCCTTTTCCTGGGGAGGCATAGCCGGTGACGAGGATCCAGAAGGTTTTACCACCAGCCAGAACTTCGAGAATCTAGTCTTCGGAACATCGGAGACTAACTCTCTCATGACTAGGTTGGCTAGTCAAAGTGGCTTCACCAGGATACTGTGCTAACAGAGAGTATAGATACGAAACAGCATGGCAAAGGTTCTTCCTGGCCGAGAAAGAGCTCGCTGGCACCGGAAAAGGCATCATTGGCAGCCTCGATATATGCTGCAATGACTTTTCCAAACCTATTCTTTGGGACATGGTCACAGAGTCGAAACACTTCTCGACTGTTGATATCACGTTCACAAAGCAGGAACTGGAACTCGTGAGAGAGAACCCTCTTGGCGCAAAACGATATCTCGATTCCAAACCCAAGACTGAGACAAACGACGGAATCAGGCAGGAAATGCTCATACTTGCGCATGACTTTCCTTTCATTGTGTATTCGATCCAGTACGATCTACAAGCTTATTTTCACTCTCGTATCTTTAGATCGGACGATATGAGTTGTTCTGTACCTTTCTTTCCTTTCCGTCGGCCTTTCTATCATCGCGCTGAGGCTATTTTGGATGATTTGGTTTTCAAGGAGTTCTATGGCAAAGCAAAGAAAGAATCGGATGTCCTTAAGTCTAAAATCTAAGTTAGCGTGAGGTATCCACTGGACTTCTGGTATCCCTGGGTCGAAATTGATTCACTGAGTAATTGAATGGTTATGTAACAAGGTCTCCTGATCCACTGGGCAGAGTTTACTACCTTTTTGTCTTATCAAGTTGCGAGTGTTACGGTGGGAGAAACATCACGATACCGAACTCCGGTGTCGGACCGAGCTACTTGTACGCCCTTTTCAATGTCATGGCATTAGCTCGCAGCCATCTTGACAAGATAACATAGTAGATAACTATATACCGGCCGACGATCCGACCGAGATCCGGTCGTAAGAAACATTATAAGAGAAGCGGATATCTCCGCACGTAACGAAGATTCCTAGTAGCACTAACGGAACATCAATATGGCGTCCAACAACTTCATCCTCACAGCAGAAGCTCACTCGGAAGCCTTACCCAAATTCCATTTCTCAACTCAAGCCGTCCACGCAGATGACTTTGTCAGTCCTCACCGGGCCATCGCCCCGGCTCTTCACTCCGCTGTGAACTATCGCTATGCCCGCAACCCTGATGATCTCGTTGAGATGGAAAACGACGATGTACTTCCCCAGCCCACATCAATCTCAAACACTGCTAACATTCATAGCCAAATGCTCCATTCGATTCACACGTTTACTCTCGTTACACAGCCCCCAACTACAACAGACTAGAAATCGTCCTCAAGACCCTCTTTAAGAACCCGGTTGTATCTTACTCTTCTGGCGTCGCAGCTTTTCACGCAATGTTAATTGCTATTAACCCCAAGAAAATCTTTATTTCTGATGGTTATCACGGCGTTCATGCTGTAATAGAAATCATGACCAAACTCAACGGTCTGAAGAAGCTTTCGCTCGATGATCTTGACCAAGCGGGGCCAGGGGATATGATCCATATCGAAACACCGCTTAACCCAACAGGTGAAGCTCGGAATCTTGCGCTCTTTAGTAAGAAGGCTAAAGAGACTGGGGCGTTGCTTACTGTTGATGCTACGCTTGCGCCGCCGCCGCTGCAAGATCCGATTCAGTTCGGTGCGGATTTGGTTATGCATAGTGGGACGAAGTATATCGGTGGACACTCTGATATGCTCTGTGGTATTGTCATTGTTTCTCCGGAGCGGGTTGAATCTGGCTTGGAGAAGACGTTGAGAGATGAAAGAATGGTATTGGGAAATGTGATGGGGAGTTTGGAAGGTTGGTTGGGTATCCGATCACTGCGAACTCTTCACCTACGAGTGATGCGTCAGTCCCAAACTGCCGAAGCTTTGGTATCATGGCTCAACGCCGGTCTTTCAGACTCATCCTCTGTTATCGGCCGTATAGTCCACAAGATCGCACACTCATCCATCCAACAAGACGCCGAGTGGCTGAAGGGACAAATGCCAGGTGGTCACAGCCCCGTTTTCAGTCTATGGCTGAAGAAGCCAGAGCATGCGAAGCGTTTACCGAGCAAGCTGTTTATTTTTCAGCATGCTACGAGCTTAGGTGGTGTTGAGAGTTTGTGCGAGTGGCGTGCTATGTCGAGCCGTGGGGAGGATCAGAGGATGCTGAGGATTAGTACTGGAGTGGAGGACTTGGAGGATCTGAAAGGGGATTTGATGCAGGCTTTTGAGGCTTTGTTGGCAGAGTTTCCATGAGATATGATATGTGTTGTTGCCAAATACTTGAAGTTTATTGTAAATAGTTGTGAAGCCGTGATTCTACATGTAGACTTGTTGATTTCAGTTAAGATACGAGATATAGTCCACCATTTCCAGAGCACTGAATATTCTTCTTTTCCCTCGGTAATAAATATTCAGACTTTAAACCAGTGTGCCAAATGCAGTAGATAAAGAGCCTCCTAAAGATATACTAAACTTACCTAAGTCTTTTCGTCGCTTAGGGTCGAGGCCTGAGCTTTCTTGCTTCCCTTCTTTTTCCTCTATTAGATCCCGAACTATCAGCATCTTCATGTTCCTAATCCTCCGGATACAAGCCAGTAGTTACAGATGTTTGTGTTGCTCATCTCCACGAGGCCAGCAGTAATTATCCATGGGCCATCAGCTAGCTACGCAGTCCCGATCTGTGACACGATCTTGATACACCTTTTTCCAACGTATGTCCAACCCAAAGAATCTACTGTAGGTCTTCTTTCCAGTTCCCGCATGGGTCTCCATGACATGACTCCATCATTACCGACCCTGAAGCAAACCTCTCACCCCAAAACACTATTCAACCTCGTAATCCTCCAGCACCAGCAAGCACAGATCAACTGATCAAGACCGATTAAAACCCGTCGCATCTCGTGTTTAATAGACTTTCGTTCCTTGGGCATATCTTGATCCAATCTTGCCCCCGAAGCATCCGTTTGGCTGGATCTATCCGGGTCATCCGGACGCGCCACAAGATGGATCCCACACACCCAGCTGAGTTTATTTGAACTTCAAAATAGTAAATTTTACACTGTATATACTGTTGAAATTAATTTCTTGATCTGCAATCCAATAAATCTTTGCTAATGGGGGTGTTATTACTGCGGTTTGACTCCCTGGAGTGATGAGCTGTTGAGGAGTAGCATCTGTGTTGTCGCGGTATTATAATTTCAATATCGCAAGGCTTATGCAAGTTCTTATTGATGGCGTCTGTTGGGCCGATTGAGTGTTGTTGGAGGAACGAGCCAACATCCTTGGCTGCTGTTGTTGCTATTGCGATATCGGGGCGCCATCTTGTATTGAACCATGACCTAAATGTAAGTCGAGAACAGTGGAACAAGAGTCGAGGACCAAGTGCAACATTGATTAATAAGAAAATACGGAAGTTTTGAAATGCAAAGCAATGAACATCACAGAGGCAAAGATAATTGATAAAGTTGAATCGATATTCAGTCTGTTTCTGATATCTACACATTATGCTCATGTACTTTCTCCTCCCCAGGTCACCACCGTGACCCCCCAACTTTCAGGTATAATTAAAAAAAGAGATAACCTCCTCATCAATAGCAGCAATTGTTAACAAGATTCATAATCTTAGACGTGGTCGTCGTGCTCAGTCTTGGGGACAACCTTGACATCACCAGCACCCATGGTCTGGGCGAAGGTGGTGTGAGGTCGCCACTTGGCAGAGGTTCGGGGAGTGGTCTCCTCCATCATCTTATCAACCTGCTCGAGAGACAGACCCTTGGTCTCGGGGACGAGGAAGTAGGTGTAGACGAAGGCGCAGGTGCAGAGACCGCCCCAGATGAAGAAGACGGAGGACTTGAGGTTGCCACGGTTCTCGCCGACCATGTAGGGGGTGATGACGGCGATGATGGTGTTCCAGAGCCAGTTAGAGGCGGTGGACAGACCGACACCACGAGATCGGATGGGGATGGGGAAGATCTCGCCGATGACGATCCAGGCACCAGGGCCCCAGGTGGAGGCGAACCAGAAGATGAAGATGGCGATGAAGGCGATCTGGGCGTTGACGGCGCTGATGTTGTTGGCGATCATGCGGTCGGGCTCGTCAGCGGTGGGAGAGGAGTGAGTGTGGTTGAAGCCGACGGTGACACCGATGATGGCGACGAGGAACTGGCAGATAAGCATACCGAAGGCACCGATGAGGAGGATGCTTCGGCGACCGAATCGCTCAACAGTCCAGAAGGAGAGGGGAGTAGAGCAGACGTTGACGAGGGTGAAGACGAGAGAGATGAGGAAGACGTTGTCGATAGCACCAGTGGACTGGAGGAAGGGAGTAGAGTAGTAGAAGATGAAGTTGACACCGGTCCTGGTTATTGTTAGTGGTGATCTTGTTCTGGTGTTGAGGAAGAAGCTTACCATTGCTGCATCATCTGCATAGAAGTACCGAGGATAGTTCGGCGAAGGTTAGACTTGCCATCCCAGAGGCTGCCCTTGAAGCAGTTGGCCCAGCTGCCGAACCAAGAAGTAGAGGGAATGATCTGGCGCTCGTACTCCTCGTTGGCGACGATCTCGGCGATCTCAGACTGGACGTACTTAGAGTCCTTGGGCTGACCTCGGACCCTGGCGAGGGCGTCAATGGCGTCTTCGATGCGGCCACGCTTGACAAAGTATCGAGGAGAGTCAGGGAGGAAGAAGAGACCACCGCCGAGGATGACGGCCCAGGGGAACTGGAGACCGATGGGGATCTGGTAGGACTTCATGCTGTCGAAGTTCTCGGTTCCGTAGACGACGCAGGCAGCGAGGAGGAGACCGATGGTGATGCAGAATTGGTAACCGGCGACGAGGGCACCGCGAACCTTCTTGGGGCACTGGTAGAGCTGTTAGCATGGTGTTGCGAGGACAGTGTGAAGTGGAATCAGACTTACAATCTCAGACATGTACAGAATGACAATGGCAGACTCGAAACCGACACCGATACCGGCAATGAGACGACCGACAACGATGCAAGCAAGGGCATCACCATGACCAGTAATCATCTGAATAACAACACCAAGAGCGTAGATAAAGCAACCAGCAATGACAGTCCACTTGCGACCAATGCGGTCAGCAAGATCACCAGCGATGAGGGCACCAAAGAAGGTACCGCAGGAGAGGATAGAGACGATCAGAGACTGGTGGCTCTCGCTGAGCTTGTCGGCACCAGCGCCCTCGACCTGGTGGATGAAGTACTTTGAGCCGTTAACACCGTTGATGTAACCGGAATCGTAGCCGAAGAAGATACCACCGAAGGACGCGAAAGCGCACATCAGGTAGGCCTTCCAGGTGACGGGGGCCTCGATCTGCTCGACATTGTCGGCAGTCTGGAGGGCGACGGAGCCGCGACGCTCCTCGTTGTGATCTTCAACGCCCATGGTGGTTGTTTTTTGTATACCAGGCAGAAGAAGAAGAATGAGGGGGGGGAGAAGGGGGGAGTATTTATTTGTGTGAAGTCAATCACAGGAGGAGAGAGGATGTGAAACAAGGTCTGTTGTTGGAGTGTTGAGCTGTGATGAGGAGGAGGAAGTCTGTACGAGGGAGGGGGGAGCAGGGTCTATTTAATCTCAGACGGAAACTGAAGAATTGCCTGGATGGATAGGTAGTTCGTGTGTCTTTCTGTTACCAAACAGCTGAGAGTGTGATCTACTACCATGCCATGCCAATGCAGCTTGACACTGCAGTAAGCTGCCCATCGCAGCTAATCCAAACAAGGTCAAGGACTCACAAGTGGTACAAGCCCAGGCAAGGTTACAAGTTGCCTACTCGGGTAACTAAGGTAAACTTGGCAACCATCGGCCGTTCACGAGCATCCAGATTCTTCTGATCCTACCAGTTCTGTCGCGCCAAAAACAGACGCGCAGAGAGAAAGTGCCCATGACCTCGGAGCTTTGCGAAGCATAGCCTGTTGTTAGGGGCAGACTAAAAATGGTCCCGGGGGCCCATGGGGCACGGTAAATGGGGGAACAGGGGGGGGGGGGGGGCCCCCCTTTTTGCACCCCCCCCGA